>NW_025950282.1:0-10054 GCF_021028975.2 Sphaerodactylus townsendi | reverse complement strand
TAAAGCGAGAGTCCAGGATAGCGTCAATTTCGTAGTGCTTGTGACCATCAATAATAGTCGGTGGGGGCCTCTCCGGCGGGTCGTGCCAGGCATCGGAAGCGGGAGCCTCCTTGAGCAAGCTGGAATGGAAGACAGGATGAATGTTACTAAGAGAATTAGGCAAATCTAAGCGAGCAGTGACATCATTAATCACTTTAGTAATCTGAAAAGGTCCCACAAATCTTTTGCCAAGTTTGGAGTATTTATGCACGTCTCTGAGATTTTTTGTAGATAAATACACCCAGGAGCCCACACGCAGAGGAAAATCCGAGCGGTGTTTATCCGCTTGCAGTTTTTGGGAGTCCTTTGCTTGTTGTAAAGCGGTCTGGACCGTTTTCCATCCCTCGGCTAGGGATGAAATCCACTGTTGAAACTCTGGGGGGTCCAAAGCTGCTGCGGGTAGTTGTGGCAACGGTGGAAAGGAGCGACCAGACACAATTTCAAAGGGGGTTTTCTTTGTACTACTATGAACTGCATTGTTGTAGGCGTACTCTGCAAACGGAATAAGCTCGCACCAATTGTCTTGGTGGTAGTTGGTGTAACAACGTAAATACTGCTCCAGGGTTCTGTTCGTTCTCTCCGTCTCGCCGTCACTTTGAACGTGGTAGGGGGCGGCGACGGCCGGGGCGGCCCCCAACAACCCCAAAAACGCTTTCCAGAACTTTGAGATGAATTGGGGGCCGCGGTCGGAGACCACCTTAATGGGGGCGGAATGGAGACGGTAAATAGGTTGAATGAACAGCCGTGCCAACTTAGGAGCGGAGGGGATGGACGCACATGGAATAAAATGGGCTTGTTTAGAAAATAAGTCTACCACCACCCATAAAACCGTGTTGCCATGACTTTCGGGCAAATCTGTAATAAAATCCATGGAGATGACTTCCCAAGGGCGGGAGGCCACCGGGAGAGGTTGCAACAGCCCATGGGGCTTTCCCGGGATGGTTTTGGCTTCTGCACAAACTGAGCAGCCCTTAATGTATGCCTCAATGTCTTTGCGCATTGCGCGCCACCAGAACTGCCGGCGGGCTAAATGCAGAGTTTTTAAAAAGCCAAAATGTCCAGCCGAACGGCCATCGTGGCAAGCTTCAAGAACCTGCTTGCGGAGGGGGGGAGGCACGTACCAACAGTCCCCCCTCCGCCAAACTCCATTCTCCAAACGCAATTGGGAGTCACTTTCTTCCGCTGAAGGCTCGTGCAGCCCCGCCTCTTCGAGTTCCCGCAGGAAAGGAGAGACGAGGCTAGGAATGGGGGGTGGAGGAGGAGCGAACGTTTGAGATCGGGTGACAGCCAACCCCAACTGGGAGGGGGAAAGAACAGTGCGCGGAATGTCTCGTAAGGCAGCTCCACCCCCCTCCCCGGGTAGGCGCGAGAGCGCGTCAGCCAGTTTATTGGTTTTTCCAGGGAAAAAATGGACTGTAAAAGAGAAACGAGAAAAGAAATCGGCCCAACGAAGTTGTTTTGCAGACATCTTGAGGGGGGTGGAAAGAGCTGCCAAGTTTTTATGATCCGACCAAACCTGAAAGGGGTGTTTGGCTCCCTCCAGCCAGTGGCGCCAAGTGGAGAGTGCCACTTTGATGGCCGCAGTCTCTTTATCTCCCACAGTCCAGTTCAGCACCAGAGTTCAGCACCAGAGAATTTCTTAGACAAATAAGCACACGGAACCAGCCTACCATCTTTATTTTTCTGCAACAGGGCTGCCCCAAGTGCTTTGTCCGAGGCATCCACGTGAACCACAAACGGGAGATCTGGGTCAGGGTGCTTTAGGATAGGTTCGGTGGTAAAAGCAGACTTTAAAAGCTGAAAGGCTGTTTGACACTCCTCAGACCAGGAAAGGGGGGCCCCGGGCTTAGCGGACAGTGGATCTTTACCCTTAGTGCGTAAGAGGTCTGTGAGAGGGAGAGTCAGTTCAGCGAATTGGGGTATAAAGTCACGATAGAAATTAGCAAAACCAAGAAAAGATTGGAGTTCTTTGCGGTTGGTGGGGGCAGGCCATTGGAGGACTGCGTCAATTTTAGCAGGATCCATTTTCAAGCCCTCGGGCGAGATCCGGTAACCCAAATAGTCAATGGAGGTCTGGTGAAAACTGCATTTGGAGAGTTTGGCAAAGAGAGAGTTGTCGAGCAAGCGTTTCAATACCTCCCGAACCAATGTCTCATGCTCTTCCATGGTTTGCGAGTAAATTAAAACGTCATCTAAGTATACCACAACTCCCTTGTACAATAAATCATGAAGAACTTCGTTGATAAGGGCCATAAAAGCCCCGGGGGCCCCACTTAACCCGAATGGCATTATTAAGTATTCAAACTGTCCAAACTTTGTGTTAAACGCAGTCAAGTGTTCATAGCCTTCAGCAATTCTGACTCTGTAGTAAGCTTCTCTCAAGTCCAATTTAGTAAAAATGCGCCCTTTGCCGAGTGCATCTAAAAGGTCCTTGATCAAAGGCAAAGGATATTTATTGGACAGGGAGACCGCGTTGAGACCTCGATAATCTGTGCAAAGCCGTAAGGACCCATCTTTCTTTTTTACAAACAAAACGGGAGCAGCGTGTGTGTGTTTGGTAGCCCGCCGTATGAACCCGCGAGCAAGGTTCTTGTCCAAGAAGGCACGGAGTTCCTTCTCCTCATTGGGACTCATGCGATAGATTCTACCTTTGGGTAGTTGCGCCCCTGGTTGTATAACAATTTTGCAGTCAGTGTCTCTGTGGGGTGGCAACTGATCGCATTCTTGCTCCTGAAAAAACTCTGGCTAGATCATGATGGCAGATTGGGATGCCAATAAGATCGAGAACAGTAGCTGAAGAAGCCAGGGAGGAGGGTGTCCGGGAGAAGTTGGGTTTTCCCCCCAGTTCATGTGTTCACCGCAGGGAGGGTCAGTAGAATTCTAAGATCCGTTCTTTCCAAATGAACTTTGGTTCATGTAACAGTAACCAAGGCATGCCCAAAGCTATGGAGTGTTTGGCCACTGGTGCCAAGATAAAAACTAATTTTCTCCCAATGGTCCGCGTAGCCGAGGAGGAGCCGGCTGTGTTTTGTACTGGGCAGGTCCTTAGTTCCCCAAGGGGGCTACCGATCCATTTGGGTGAATGGGTATGGGCAGCCAGGGGAATTTGGTCCAGACCTAGCTCCTCTGCCACCTGGGGCCGCGATGGCAGTGGGGAGCAGCCAGAATCCACAAGGGCCGAGGCTATGGTCACGGGGTGTGTTTGGCGGGGTTTTGCCAGAGATGCTTGCAGACTGATGGCAGGGGCTGCCTTCACTCACCCGCGTCAGGAGTGGGGCCCATGTCCGTAGAGGAAGAAAAAAAACAATTAGCTACTTCCCCCTCCTCTGGAGTCGCCTTCGATGGCCGCTTTAAACCCGAACCCGTCGGTGACGGCCCTGACCTGCGTGGTGGCAACTTGGCAGATGGGGTGCTGTGAGACTGGAAGCGGTTAGTTTTCATTTCTTGGGACAGTTGGCGGCTAGATGGCCTAGCCCTCCATGATCATGACACTATCCCAGTAGTCGGCTTAGCAGCGTTCAGAGAGTGGTTTCGGTGGGGGGCATTACAAGGCTTGACTTGAATGACACTGGTAGTGGGTTTTGGGCGTAGGCTGACCCACCCGGCACAAGCGATATTCCAAGCGAGATGCCACAAGTTTCCCAACTGGATCCAATCTGCAATGATGCAGGGGACCCGAATTAAGAAAACACCGTTTCACGCTTGGCTTGCCGTCCACAGCATCCGAGAAGTATTCGCATTTCATGCGTTCAGGCCACTCAGGAGGAAGTCGAGCAGCCGCCCGCCTGTGAAATTCACGGGCAAGTTCTGCAATGGTAGTTTACTTGCTGGATAGTTTTGATGAATGCCGGATAGCTTCATTCTCTGCGCCTGGATCTTGGAAGCCAGCGCTCTTAAGGCTTGGAGGAATAGGGCACCCGTCGCGAGAGAGTCTTCATCCTGCAAATCTAGAAGAGTCCGCGAACCAGTCGGCTACTGCCCCATCAGGGCCGAACCCGATGTCCCGTATATTTTCAGCTCAGGCTGGTATAAATTATCATAGTCTTCCAAGTGGGCACTGAGTTGCAAAATGAAGTAGGGAAGTTTGCACGCGGTCCCCATCAAGCAGGCTGGTGCTCGGGGGGCGATGGTAGCCCCGTTCAGCGGCTCTTGGTGCCTGCTGGGGTGGTGGTTGCGCGGGTTGGGCAGGTTAGACAGAGCAGCTGTTATGCAGGGGGGGCCGGAGTCCGAGTGCTGGCTGATTGCAGCTGGCGTTTGGGTAGCAGGACCCAGATACGTGGCCCCCCTGGCACCCGGCGTGATCCAGTAACAGCATGGGCGCTCCAACTTGGGGGTTCCTGGTCTGCTGCCTCCTTAGCTCCCCTCTCCAGCATAGCCAGCTCCCTCTCCTTGCGGGTCCAATGCATCCTGGTGCGCATGCAAAGCAGCTTTCTCTGGTTCCAATTTAGCCAGTTAGATTACGTTTGGGAGCTTCAGTGAGCTCACTTTGCGTGCGCAGAACCTGAAGCGGCACCAGCGTTGCCGTTGTAAATCCAGTCTGGAGTGTTCCAGGACTTTATCATGGACCCAGCAAATTCAGGGCATATTGTCGTTGGAGCGCATCTTTGGCACGGTCCAACTCGAGGTTGCGAACTGCTAGCGTTGCCGTTCCCCGGTCCCCTCTGCAGGTTTTTTCGCTCTTGCTGCAACTGTGCCCGTTCCTCACTGTAGCTGGCGTTCTGCGGGTCCATACTTCTTGGGCATCTACGCGAATTAAGCCCTGCGCCTCATCCAAGGTCTCGCCCGAAGGGAGAGGGAACAGATCTGGCTGGGAGTGCAGACGCTTGGGACTCTTCTTCATCTGGAAGTGAGACATCGGAGACACCGTGGCGCCCGTAGCCACGGGGTAAAGCTTCCCGAGGCACACCTCAGGTGGAATTAGCTAGCCCGGGATCAGGGGGGTCCGATTGGGAAGCGGTGCGGATACCCCTGCCAATTCCAGGTTTTAGTCCCAGTGTCGCTGGGCCGGGCCCACAATGCTATTACCCGCGGTGGTTCTTTAGGAGCATCACCAAAATACGAGTCCAAGAACCGTTCAATGGATTCCCCTGGGTTGCCGCATGAAAGGTGGTCAGGCCCGTCTCTTCCATGACAGGTTGCATCTGAGGTTTGTAATCCACACGAGAGCGGGTAGAGATCCGATCCACAGGCGCTCGATCCATAGACAGCGCCCCAAACGGCTCATGGAAGTCCCCATGGTCGTCGTCACGTCCCTCGTTCCAACGGAGTAAAGGAAGACTCGTGCTGATACGAGGACGAGAAAGAGCCACCAGCGAGGCCCGTTCTCCTGCCGGTTCCTCCAGATCCAGAAGGGAAAGGTCGGAGCCCTCTTTGGGGGCTACCGCACCTTCCGCAGAAACATTCAACCTCTCCATGTCAAGACACCAGAGGTCCACTGCACTAGGAATATAGATGTATTAGCATTCCTGCCACAATGTAAGGAATTCCATAGAAGCAGAAATAAAAGGCTTTTTGGGAGTAAAAGTCCATTTATTAAGACATCTTAGAAAGCTCAAGTACACGCAGTGGCAGGAATGACACTTCCCGCCAGAAGCACAGGTTATAACACCATTCACCCCATCCCCCCTTCCTGCTTCCCATGGGAACGGAGTCCTCATCTCCCGCGCAGAGATAAGGTCTCCGCCGAAGAAGCTGGCCCATCGCCCGGGCTGTGGAATGCACTCAAGGTTACTTCACCATCAACACCATTGAATCCTTTACAACGACTGTACTCTGGGCAAAGAACAACAGAATACAATGAGCTGGTCCTACTCCCATGGACTACAGAATGCACAGTAGCCAGTCAGGTACTTTGATGACAGTACTCAGTATTTAAAAGGCCAATGCCGGGCAAGCCCACAGTGCTTGCGTCGCTGCCTTACCCCGAGTCACAGCCTTGCCTTGTATAGGTTGGTCTTGTCTACTCTGGCTGGCAGCAGCTCCTCAGGGTCCCAACTGACACCTGCCCCCCGCCATGCATGGTTCAGATATGGGAGACTACCTTGTTCCCAAGTAGACCAGTTGTAAGGAATCAGCGAAGTCCAGGCCAACAGTAACCTTAATAGTTCTTTATTGATCTGGCAATCATGATCTTCTACAGACAATGCGAATTCTGACCAGACTCTCCCAAGCAGCCGCTTTTCACCGGCAGACGTTTTCCCGCGAAAACCCCAACCCAAACAACCCTTCTTTCCCATCCTACTATTCCCACCAAGAGCAGGTTCACACAGGACAGTAGCAAGCACGCAGCAAGGCCAAGCAAGAGATAACGATAGTTCCGGGCAAGACACCCAGAAGCAGGAATGTAAAGCCAAGGTTGAATCAAACCTCTAGGCCCCTAACTGAAACAACCTTACACCAGTTGGGTCTCCCATAATAGCAGAAGTTGCTCTTCCCTCCCTGGCCAGCAGCCCCAACTCCTGCTGCTGCTCAGTAGGGAAAAGCCGCAAAAGTTGTCAGTGCTCTGACAGCACAACCGCAGAAGTGACACCAGGGTGATGCTCTGGATTCCACGGAAAGCAGAAGTGATGTCAGGCCACTGGATCAACAGTGCTTCAGACGTCCCTGCCTACCCCAACTGGCCTCTTCTGCCAGTCCATCGGCAACTCCATCATTCATATCTCAGATCAAAAGGAAGAGAACAAATCATCAGTTGTCATTTTTGTCTAATTTGGGCTGTGATGAAAAAGAGGCTTCAGTCGCTGGGCTGTGGGGGAGGGCAGGGGGAAAGACCCACCCAGAATGAGGATTTTGCACTCTTGCCTGCATAGGCCACAAACTTTTTTTACCTGTCAGCTCCAGGGAGTACGTTTCCAGATACTATAATAGATTTGGATGGGAAAAGGCCTCCAAAAAGTGAAACTTGATAAGGCACAGACTGTGGAGAGAGGAAGGGAAATGACTTAGGCCAAAGCTGCCTTTTAATTCATCTTGTCCATTTCCGTCACCCAGGCCTGCGGCTTCTTATTCAGGCTGCTCCGGAGCCATCTTAGGCAACCAGTCGCCAGTTTTGAGCAATGAAGTACTTCTGCAGAAACGTGTCGATTACGGGTGATATGAATAAAAGTACATTTGAAGAAAAACATATTTTCTTTTTAGATGGGGTGTGTCTGACAGGGACATTCTCCCTTGCCGGATAATGAACAGAAAAGGCTTCTGGAAGGCATCGTCACAGCAGAGCTGGTCTCTTCTGCACCAGAACTGAGAATGCCTCTTCTAAAATGACATCGTCTACAATAGCACAAAGGACACTCCGTGGAGGCATTCTCTTCTGAGCGACAAAGAAAAGTGACATTGGGGGAGGCCTTCTATAACACCACAATCGAGAACATAATCAGTTTATCAAACCCCAATTATTGTCGAAGGCTTTCACGGCCGGAATCACTGGGGTGCTGTGTGGTTTGCGGGCTGTATGGCCGTGTCCTAGCAGCATTCTCTCCTGACGTTTCGCCTGCATCTGTGGCAGAAGATAATGATCCTCTGAAGATGCTGCCAGCCACAGATGCAGGCGAAACGTCAGGAGAGAATGCTGCTAGGACACGGCCATACAGCCCGGAAACCACACAGCACCCAAACCCCAATTAATTTGCCCACAGAATCTCTTGCTGTGGTCCCAAGTTCTACCGTGGGATTTTCTAGAGCCTCCGTTAATTAATGTATTTATTTAGTTCATTTGTACCCCACTTTTCTCCCCAACGTGGACAAGTGGCTGACATTATCCCCCTCTCCTTCATTTTACCCTCACAACCACCCTGTGATTTCAGTTTGTCTAAGAGAGGGGGACTGGCCCAAGGTCACCAAGACCGGGGATTCAAACCAGATAAAAGATTCACAATCTGTAATCTTCAGCTGTCCTTCCCACAGCATCACAACATTATCATAATGTCTACACTTACGTAAATTTGGGGCTGAAAATATGGTCCTGGCTGGAAAGCAGCACTCTGCTATTAACAGAATAGAGATGAACATTTAAAATCTTTTTAAAAACTTTGCTCCTTCACACAGTAAGCATAACAAAAGCCACACACTGGGGCTTTCCGCACTACAGAAGGGAGCTAAGGTCGACTCGGTTCCCTTCAGTGGGGGGCGATTCCAGGCTGTCCACACAGCAACTTACTTGGCCCTCTGGAACCGAGCTAAGTGGGCGGGATCATCTTGGTGCCTGTTTCGTTCCTCGATCATGATTAGAGCTTGTGTTACCACGGGAAACGGGAGCATTCTTTTTTTTTTACAGTTTACAGTTAACAGTTACATGCCCGCCATGACTCTCCCGTTTTGCATATGCCACAAAAGCGGCTCCTGATTGGTTGAACGGATGAGGTGTCGTTTCGATGCATCCGCACTTCGAAGCTTCAAAGCAGTATCAACCTTTTTTCCAGCAGAAAGGTGCAGTTCATAACTGCGACAGGGATGTCGCAGTTCTGAGGGCGGGGGACCTGAGACAAAACAATGTTGAGCTCAGTTGCGGTGTGGATACACTGAGGTGAACCTAGGTAGAAACCAGTACAACTCTGTCAGTGCGGGCATGTCTCCACTGTCTCCAAAACTGCCACATTCTATTTTCTTGACTTTCAGCAAGCTTTTCTCAACTACCAATGCTGGTTGCTATATTTTGACTTGGAGACAGACCCGCATTTTTGAGACATTTAAAGTGGTCTGACTGAGAGATTGCTTGCTTCCCCTGGTGCACATACATGTTCTCTTGGACGCAGGTGTTGCCTCTGGTCAAACAGGTTCAGTAGGCTTATTTAAAAAGTGCAAAAACATATGAAACTTTTCTGACCAGAGGAAAAACAGGACAATGACAAGTAGCAACGCCCCTTTTAAAGTCCCTCAGTTCTGTGGAGAGGAAACAGAAATTAAATTCAAAATGTGTTGGAAAGCCATAATGAAAGTTTAAAAAAAAATTAAATGCAGTGGTATAGGATGTGAGATACTTGGCTGGGCAGTAGGTGTTTCATAAAATATCCTGGGATGACCATACAAGATGAACATGAGCCAGGAGGTGATGCAGCTGCAAAAAGGGCTAATGTGATTTTAAGCTGCAGTAGCAGAAGCTCTTTTCAGGAGATATGTTCTGCCAGGCATACTGGGTATGCATGATTGCTCAGGGTTTGGTCTTCCCAGGTTAAAAATCCTTGTCTTGTGTTTTATCAGACAAAACAGATATTATTTGTATCAGGAGGATTCTGTGTAGCACATTCTGTCAATATTTGCAAGTCAAATGTATCACTTGAAAAATCATTAAAAGCAATATTTCTGCTCCATTCTATGCTAATCAGGCCTCATCTGGAGAACTGCATCGTGTCCTGCTTAAGGTGCAGAGAAAAGCAGGGCATCTCAACCTACTCTTCTTCCTCTTTGTTTAAAAAAGATGTGGACAAACACGTTTGGAGGAGGGAGACAGGGATGGTCTGAAATAGCAGGTCCCGTGAAGGAGGGCTGAAGGAATGGATAGGACAGAAGGCCAAGTAGGTTGTGCTTTCATTCTTTGGATACTGGAAGGGCTGCCCCGTGGCAGAGGGCTAAGCCCACGCCTTTGCTGAGGGGAGTAGAGATGGGGATCAAAAGTAGATCCAACAAGATTAAATCACAGGAGGGTGCATTTTGGTTGAACATAAGGAGACATTTCCAAACCGGAAGGAGGATTCCGCAATGGAACCAACTACACAACCAACTACATGACTTTCCCAGGTAGAGGTCTTTACAGAGATACTGGGAAGCTTTGGGTATCCTGCATAGAGCAAGAGGGTTGATGGCCTAAAAGCTCCTTTCCCACTTCTATGCTTCTATAGTTTTCATCCGTATAATTCATACCTACTGAAACACATTGCTATCAATAAAACTAGCAGAGAGCACGAACATTCTCTGTCTTTGTCTGAATGGACTGAGAACAGAGGAACACCAGACAACAGCAGCCATGTGGGACAACCCAGACTGCCATTTGCCCCGAGTCTCCAAATACCTGAAGCCATCC
>NW_025950281.1:0-10054 GCF_021028975.2 Sphaerodactylus townsendi | reverse complement strand
GGCCAGGTTAGGCTGTAAGGGAAACAAGAACGACTGAGATCCTTACAGTGGGCTCCAAATATTGTTGGGGAGGCTGTGGAATACCTTCCCCTGTAAAAAAAAAAGCAGAACTTTCCCAATGAAGCATTCCATCTAACCCAGGATCAGGTATCTTCCTGGGTTCTTCCTCCCTAGCAGCCAGTGAGCAATTCACCAGCCTGGCTGATGCCAATGGGAGTGAGGCGGAACAGAAAGCCTGAAATGGATTAGCCGAGAAGGAAGGGTGGAGCAGGAGTTGCCACGTGTAAGGTTTCCAACTCTGGGTCAGAAAATTCATGGAGATTTGGGGGTGCCATCATGTAATTGCAATCAACAGCCGTTGGGGCTGGTTCCTCCTCTCCCTCGAGCCCCCACTGCACATGAATGGAGCCATCGCCGCCATGCCTGGCGGGCCGGATAAATGCCTTCAGGGGGCCACATTTGGCCCCCGGGCCGTAGTTTGGGGACCCCTGCTCCAAAGTTTTGATCTCCATGATGAAAGGATGAGACACAGATGGCCTAGGCTAGCCCTATCTCATGAGGTCTCACAAGCTAAGCAGGGTCAGCCTTGGTTAGAGCTTGGATGGGAGACCACCAATGAAGTCCATTCAAGGGCAGAAAATACCAAACTGCCTCTCATGGGCCTATGCCGCTCATGCAGAATAATGGACTGTCAATCCACTCTCACAACTGGTTGCAAATGGATTTTGCTATTCCACACAGTAAAATCCGGCTGGAAAGTGGATTGACAGTGCCTTATTATGCGTGCATGGAAAGGGCCTGAGTCTCTTGCCTTGAAAACCATATGGGGTTGCCCAGTGGTGAGATCCCAAAATTTTAGAAACAGGTTCCCATGGTGGTGGGATTCAAACTGTGGCATAGCGCCAGTGGGGCTGGGCGGGGCACGACGGGGGCGTGGCCAGGCATTCTGGGGGCGGGGCATTCCTGGACGGGGCTGTGGCAAGGACGCAGCTGCTGTGCCGGTCCTTGGGCGGGAAACGAATGCATGCAGGCGCAGGCTGCCACGCACGCCGGTGCACCTCCTGCTAGACTGCTTCAAGTTCTGCTTGCTACTGCTGAGAGGAGGGGCGCAACTAAGGCAAAAATCACATGGCAAAATCACCAATGAGTAACCCCCTCTCGGCACACACAAATAATTAATAACCTACTGAAGTCGTGTCCGCGAGGTTGCAAGGAAGAGACGAGATGCGGAGATATCATCTGGTGGAGAGAGCCAGCAACAGGAAGCGCGGGATCCCGTGATCCTGGCAACTCTGCCGTGTGCTCGTCCCTTGCACCTTTTATTAGGGTTTCACTAGGGGCGTGTAAAGGGGTTGGACAGGTGGGAGAGCGGGAGGTCGGGAGAGCGGGAGAACGGGAGACCATCATGTGATGCATGATCTCATCGGGCTGCTACGTGCAGGAGGAAGCATCCGCGTCTGGGTCTAATCCTCACCTGAGGGCAAGGGCCCTTTTGTCCCTTTGTATGGGACACCTGGTGACCGCGAGTCAGGCAGTTCATGACCCATGACTCACGGGGGAGCGGGGGTTGGGGAAGCGTGTGTGCCCAGAAGGCCGTAGCTGGCACCGGCATTCCAGGTGCTCTTTCTACGGTTCTGCTGGGTTCGCGGGCTCTCCCCTACACCTACTCTCGGGAACCTGTGAGAACCTGCTGGATCCCACCTCTGGGGTTGCCGTCAGTCAGCTGTGACTTGAGAAAACTCTCCATCCTCACGTATAATTAGTTCAAAATGTATATAAAGCTTTCATAATTATGATGGAAAGAGAGAAGTGCTACTTCAATCGGATAACACTGGCAAGGAGAGCGAAAAATACCATCTGAAATCATGCCCAACTTTGAGGGGTTTTTTTTTCCCTTTAAGCAAAAATATCTCAAGCTATTTTCCTGGAGAAAGGGGGTCAGAGGAAGCGAAGGAGATAATATATATGGGCACCTCAGAAATGACAACAATCCTTCTAGAGCACACACTGATAAAATATCTCCTCTGTTTTCCTTCTCTCCTAAGTTAACACATAAGGAAGATAAAAAAGAGATATAACCTCTCATGCTCGAGCCCTTGATAGAAACTGCCGGGGAGACAGAAAAGACAAATACTCCCCTAATGACAGACGCCCTGATAGTAAGAGTCCAACTTATTTATTTTCCAATATAACAAGCATGAAAGAGAGAATTTCCTTGTGGGGATGTCTGGGAGTCAGAAGGAGCTGTGGGCAAAAGAGAGAGAGAGAGAGAGAGAGACTGTTCTCAGCACAGCTGAAATGTCTGCAAATTTCCAAATTCAGACCAGCACTTTTTAAAATATAGATTTGGTGCAGTTCACCGGTAGAGCATCTGTTTCATACTGAGCATGTCCCAAGTTCAATCATTGGAGACTCAGCATGGTATAGTGCCTAAGAACAGATGAACTCTACTCTGGAAAACCATGTTTGATTCCCCACTCCTCCACATGAGTGGCAGACTCTTATTTGCTGAACCGGATTTGTTGCCCCACTCCTACATTCCTACTGGGTAACCTTGGGCTAGTCACAGATCATCAGAACTCTCTCAGCCCTACCTACCTCATAAAGTGTTTGTTGTGGGGAGAGGAAGGGGAAAGGAATTCGTAAGCCCCTTTGAGTCTCCTTATAGGAAAGTCAGAGTATAAATCCAAACTCTTCCTTTTCCTCCTCCTCCTCCTCCTCCTCCTCCTCCTCCTCCTCCTCCTCCTCCTCTTCTCTGGGGGACAGGAATATGGAAGTGGGAAGCCACCTACTATCATGGGCAGCCCAGTTCCCTTACACCAGATGCATTCATGGTCTTTATAAGTCAGAAGTCCTTCAACATGGTGTAGTGGTTAAGAGCAGGTGGATTACAATCCGGAGAACCAGGGTTGATTCCCCACTCCTCCACCTGAGTGGCAAAGGCTTATCTGGTGAACCAGATGTGTTTCCACACTCCTACATTCCTGCTGGGTGACCTTGGGCTAGTCACAGTTCTTCAGAACTCTCTCAGCCCCACCTACTTCACAAGCTGTCTGGTGTGGGGAGAGGAAGGGAAAGTCTTTTAAGCCACCTTGAGTCTCTGTACAGGAGAGAAAGGTGGGGGATAAATCCAAACTCTTCTTGGTTTTTGTGGGCTTTCCAGGCTGCTCTTTCCTAGGCCTTCAACAATATATCAAACTTCTTCTTCTTCTTCTTCTTCTTCTTCTTCTTCTTCTTCTTCTTCTTCTTCTTCTTCTTCTTCTTCTTCTTCTTCCTCCTCCTCCTCCTCCTCCTCCTCCTCCTCCTCCTCCTCCTCCTCCTTCTTCTTCTTCTTCTTCTTCTTCCTCCTCCTCCTCCTCCTCCTCCTCCTCCTCCTCCTCCTCCCCTCCTCCTCCTCCTCCTCCTCCTCCTCCTCCTCCTCCTCCTCCTCCGCAGTTAAAAGGACCAGGTAGTGGCAGATGTGAAAGACCGCTGTCTGAGATCTTGAAGAACTGGTACCAGTTGTAGTAGATTGTACTGATCTCGAGGGATTGATCATCAATGGTCTGGGTCATCTGTTCATGCTTTCAAGTGTAGCAACGGACTTACAGAATTTGTCACACTAGTACAAATCCACAGAATTTGTTTTGAAGCCCAAAGAAAAGCAGCTGGTGCAACCAAGAGACTTATTGCTGAACTTGTAACACAAAATGTTTATTTTGCGTGTGGACTAAATATGAGAAACATAATGGATTTTCTAGGAATTTTAGATGCAAAGAAAGATAAGAGATGTGCTGACCTGGTCAGCAACTTATCTACTGCTGCAAGAATAATTTGTGCCAAGAATTTGAAAACCTCAGAGATTCCAATGGTACAAGAATGGCAACTGAAAGTCATGGAGTTTGTAAGACTGGATAAACTTAAATGTTATGTTTTATGCAAGTGGTAAGAATGGGTAGTTGGTTGTAAGGAATTCCAAAGAGCAGAAATAAAAGGCTTTTGAATATAAGTCCGTTTATTCAGACATCTTAGAAAGCACACACACACGATATGACAGGAATGAGACCTCCCGCCCAAACTACAGGTTATAACGTACCCGAGTCCTCCCCCCTCCCTGGGCCATCCGGGCCCATCTCATGAGAACGGAATGCTCATCCTGGATGCAGCAAGATAAGCCGCCCACCACAGCGTCGCATCTGGGTCTGGCCCGTCGCCTCGGCTGGAGGCATTCCGCCAAGGCCATGTGGCTGGGAGAGAGCACGAGTCAGAATTGCCATCCTTACACTCGGCCTCCCCTAAGAGAGCCACCCCCTGGTTTGTTAGGAAAGGCTTTGTGGAAAGCAGAAATGAGGGAGGGGGCATCAATATTTTCTGTATACACCCATTGATTAAGTGGCCAGAGGGCGAGCCAACCCATGAAACTAGATATTGTAGACGACATGCGGGAGAAACGGGAGTTCAGAATAGCATCTATTTCATAGTGCTTGTGGCCAATAATTATAACTGGCGGTGGTGGCTCCGGAGGGTCGTACCAGGCATCTGGAAACGTGGGAGCCTCCTTTGAGTAAGCTGGAATGAAAGACAGGGTGAATGTTACTTAACGAAAGGCAGTTCTAAACCTTAGCAGTAACATCATTGATCACCTTTTGTAATCCGGAAAGGGCTCCACAAATTTCTTGCCAAGTTTTGAATATTTGTGCACGCCTCTAAGGTTTTTAGTGGACAAGTAGACCTACGCCCCAACCTCAAGTAAAGGGAAGTCTGAGCGACGCTTGTCCGCTTCGAACCTTTTGTGATTCTTTGGGCCTGCTGTAAGGTAGACTGCAACTGCTTTTCCAACCCTCGGCTAGCTTAAGAAATCCATTGTTCGAATTCCGGCGTTACAGTACCTCTGCAGGCAGCTGGGGCAACGGTGGGAAGGACCGATCAGAAACAATCTCGAACGGGTTCTTTTATGTGCTGCTGTGAATGGCATTGTTATAATGATATTCTGCAAAAGGGAGTAAAATCGCACTCAATTGTCCTGATGATAGTTAGTGCGTGTAACAACGTAAATACTTCGGAAGTTCTTAACGCTCTGTTCGGTCCGTTCTGATTGGCCGTCACTTTGAACGCGGTAGGGGGCGGCGACCACCGGGGTGGTTCCTAACAGCTCCAGGAACGCCTTCCAAAAACTTAGACATCAATTGGGGATCAGCGGTCGGACACCACCTTATCGGGGGAGGAGTGTAGACTTATAGACATGTTGGATAAACAACCGGGCCAATTTAGGTGCCGACGGGATGCGGTGCAAGGAATAAAATGCTTTGTTTAGAAAAAAAAAAGATCCACTACCACCCATAAAACCGCGGTTCCCGCGGCTTCCTCGCAAATCAGTTATAAAAAATCCATGGAAATGACCTCGCCAGGGTCGAGATGCAACGGGGAGGGGCTTTACCAACCCATGCGGCTTTCCCGGTATCAACTTGGTTTCTGCACAGACGGGACACCCTTTGATATAATGCCAATGTCTTTGCGCATGGAGCGCCACCAGAACTGTCGTAAGGGCCAGATGCAACGCTTTCAAAAAACTGGAATGCCCAGCCTGGACGGGTATCATGACATACCTCGAGAACCTGCCTCCGGAGAGGAGGAGGGACGTACCAACATTCCTCCCCGCTTCCAAACACCACACCTCCAAACGTAGTTGGTAATCTGGATCCTCCGCCGAGAGCTCATGCGGAGCCCCGCTCTCCTTGAACTCCCTGGTAGCGGGGAGATCGGCGTTAGGGATGGCTGGAGGGGGAGGAGCCGCTTGTTGTTTGTGATCAAGTGACAGCTAATCCCAAATGGGAGGGGAGTAAGAACGGTCCATGGGATGTCTCAGAAGGAAAGTGTTCCTCCCCTCCTCGGGGAGGTAGGACAGCGCATCAGCCAGTTTGTTGCTCTTACCAGGAAAGAAATGGACTGTGAAAGAGAACCTGGAGAAGAAATCGGCCCAACGTGAATTGTTTGGCAGACATTTTGAGCGGTGTAGACAGGGCAAGCCAGATTCTTGTGATCCGACCAAACTTGGAAAGCAGGTGCTTGGCCCCTTCTAGCCAATGGCGCCAAACACTCAAAGCAGCTTTGATAGTCATGGTCTCCTTATCCCCCCCACAGTCCAGTTCAGTTCTGCCCCCAGAAAACTTTTTGGACAAGTAAATACACGGCACCAATTTGTTATCTCATTATTTTTCTGCAAGAGGGCAGCGTCTAGCGCTTTATCCCAAGCATCCGCATGCACCACATGAAGGGAAGATCTGGGTTTAAATGACTTAAAATTGGTTCTGTGGTAAAAGCTGCTTTTAGCTGCTGGAATGCTGACTGGCATTCCTGAGACCAGAGGAGGGGAGTTCCAGGTTTAGAAGCCTGCAAGTCTTTGCCTTTGGCAATGCAGGGAGATCTGTGAGCGGTAAGGTGGATCTCAGCAAATCGGGGGAATAAAGTCACGCATAGAAACTGGCAAAGCCTAGAAAGGATTGTAGTTCCTTCCTGTTGGTGGGGGTGGCTTATCCACCACGGGCGGCTATTTTCGCTGGGTCCATTTCCAAACCCCCTCATGAGAGATCCGACACCCCAGATAATCTATATGGAGGAGCGATGGAAACAACATTTTGACAACTTAACAAAGAGGGAGTTATTCAGTAGGCGCTTGTAAGACTTCTCCTCGCATTAGTTTCTCATGCTCCTCAATGTTTTGTGAATAAATTAAAACATCATCTAAAATATACCACCACCCCCTTTGTATATGCTATCAGGATCTTGTAAAACTGCGTTGATAAGAGCTACGAAAGCCCCTGGGGCTCCAGCTAATCCTAATGGCATTATTAAATATTCAGATTGTCCAAACTTTGTATTAAAAGCCGTCAAGTGTTCATAGCCTTCCGCACACGTGGACTCTGTAATAAGCCTCTCTTAAGTCCAATTTAGTAAAGATCCCAGCCTTTGCCCAAAGTAATTCCAAAGAGGTCTTTAATTAAGGGCAAAGGATATTTGCCATTACAGACACAGCATTCAATCCGGGCTGATAATCAGTGTACAAAGTCTTAACGAACCATCCTTCTTCTTTTAACAAATAGAACAGGTATGTATAGGTATGTTTTGTAGGCTCTTCGTATAAATCCATGAGCTGGTTTTTATCTAAGAAAGCGCTGTGATCCTTCTCTTCGGTGGGACTCCATGCGATAGATTCTACCTTTGGGTAACTGAGCTCCGGGTTGCAGTAAAATTTTACAGCCAGTATCCCCATGGGGGGGCAATTGGTCGCACTCCTGTTCTTGAAACACTCTGGACAAGTCTCGGAGCACGCCCATGGATTTCCGCAGGACCAGAGGCAGACAATACATTTAAAGCTTTGGGACTCATGACCTCGTTTCTGCCCTCAGTGGGAGTTGGGTTTTTCCCCCCGTTCATGTGATCCCCACAGGAGGGATCCGTGGAATTGGAGGATCCGGCTCTGTCCATATGGATGGTTGGTTCGTGTAGGGAGCAACCAAGGCATGCTCTAATACAATAGAGCGCTTTAGCAACAGGAGCAAGGGATGAAACTTACTTTTCCCCAATGTATCGGCACAACGGGCTAGAAATACTGTTGGGTTTTAAAACGCGTCGGACCTTTCGCCACCCAGAGGGCTACCATCCATTTTGGGTGGGGAAGGGTACCGGTTTTCACTAAGGGGACTCGGTCTAAACCGAAGTTCATCAGCGCCACTTGTGGTCCTTGCTGAGACAGTGGGAGCAGCCCGAGTCCACAAGTGCGGAGGCACCAGAATGCGCGTACAGAGATAAGCTTCTGCTATTAGCGCAGTCAAAATGGTAATGGGGTTAATCACTGCTCTCTACTCACCGCATCCGGAGTAGGGTTAATATCTTCAGGTGCTGCTGACAGGCGGTGAGCTACTTCTCCGCTTCCTCGAAATCTTCCTCGAGCAGTAGCTTTAGACAACCCCTGAGGCGGCGGATCTGATTTCCGTGGAGGCTTGGCCTTCAATGCGCGCAGTCGGAGGTTGAGGTTTTTGCTTCCTTTGGCAGTTGGCAATAGGTGGCCAGGGCCCCGCAGCAGTAGCGCACAATCCTGCCGGGCGACGACGTTCCGACGTGGTTTCAGCGCTGCGACGGCAGGAGTTGGACTTGCGAAAATTTGGTGCTGGTGTTGCGGCTGGTTTTGGGCTGATCGCCATCTGATGCTGGCTAAAGACGAGCAGCTTAATTGTGCATCCCAGTTCGATCCATTCAGCTACTGGGTCCGCTGGATCCGGATGAGGATAAATCAAGCTGCAGTTTGATGTCCATGCCTTCGAAAAAGTACTCACATTTCATGCGTTCCGGCCAGCCTGGAGTGAAGTTTATCGTCACGGTAACGGAATTCCCGGGCATATTCAGCGAAAGAACGGTTACCTTGCTGGATGGCTTTTACCAGTCGCGTATGGCAATGTTTTCTGCATCAGGATCCTGGAAACGAAGATGTAACGCCTGGAGGAACCCCCCCCACTGTGCGCGAAAGTGTCGCCAGCCCGGTAAATTAGTAGAGAGTAACGAACTATCCAGTCAGCTATGCCATCCAGCACTGATCCAATGTCTCGGACTTTTTCAATGCTCAGAACGACATAGGTCATCATACTCTTGCATATGGGCATCGAGTTGTGGTGGATGGCGCAGGGGAAGTTTTCGACGCAGTCCCGGCCAAACGAGCCGGGATGTGGGCGGCCTGTAAAATCCTCTTTCAACAGCCTCGAGGCGCGTGCGTGTTGAGGTTGTTGCTGCAAGGGGTAAGGTGGCGGGACTGGCGGAACCGGGAGTGGCTGAGGCGCCCCGGGTTGGGGAGCCGCTGGAATCGGACCTCGAATTACTGTGCCTCCGGAGAGGAGAGGAGCTGTAGGTGCCCGGGAGACTCTATCTGGAGCCCTCGTCAGTGTAGCCCGCTGTCTTCGCAAATCCTGTTCCAGGTCGGCCAATTCTCTTTCTTTGCGTGTTAGGGCGTCCTGGTGCGCATGCAAGGCCGCCCTTTCACGATCCAATTTGGCTCGTTCATCTCGTTGTATTGCTGTAGTCAGTTCATGCCGTGTTTGGATAGCCCTGATGCCTTCTCGCTGGCGTTGTAAATCCATTTTCGATTGATCCAGTACTTTGTCATGGATTGTCAGATTCTGCTGGAACTGTCGACGCAACGCTTCTCTTTCACGATCCAACTCCATTTGGATTTCTGCGCGTTGCTTCTCACGGTCTCGTTGCAGAGTTTCGCGCTCCTCTTCCCAGAGTTCGCGTTCGCGCTCCCAGGCGAGTTTGGCTTCACGCAGCAGGGCCACTTCAGCGTCCCAACTTTCCTTCGAGGGCATTGGGAACGGGTCAGGGTCGGGATTAAGTTCCACTTCAGACGGACTTTTTTCGATTCCTCCGACCGCTCCACGGAGCTCTTCCATCCGTTCACTTGCCCCCGGCTCTGGAGCCGGGGTTTTAGTGTGGAACCCTCTACCGATCATCGATCCGACGCGCGTCATTGTTCCAGCCTCAGCCGTAGTTTTGGGACGCGCCCCGGTGCTGTGCCACTGCTTCTCCTTGGGAATATCATCAAAGTACTTGTCTAGGAATCTTTCCATGGATTCCTGGGTGTCAGCGTGGATGGTTGTCAGTCCCAGTTCCTCAGGGACTGGTTGCATTTGGGGTTTGTAATCCACTCATTGTCGGAGGGAAACGAACCGATCGACAGGAGCCCGATCCATGGATAATGCACCAAACGTTTCGTGCATCTCCACGTAATCGGACCCACCTTGTTCATCCCAATGAAACAAGGGCAAACTTGTACTGTCTCTAGGTCTGGAGAGAGTCACCAGAGAAATCGGCCCATCTCCATCTCCTAGATCCTCGGAATCTGGAAGGGAAGGCTCGAAACCCTCTATGGGGGCTATCGTGCCTTCCACATGGTCAAGAGTACTCAATCTCTGCATGTCGGAACACCAGAGATCCACTTCGATGTAACAGTAAAGGTTAACATGTGATTCCTGTCATAATGTAAGGAATTCCAAAGAGCAGAAATAAAAGGCTTTTGAATATAAGT
>NW_025950280.1:0-10054 GCF_021028975.2 Sphaerodactylus townsendi | reverse complement strand
AAGTGGATTGAAAGAGCATTATTATGCATGTGCGGAAGCAGGGTCTTTTAGTCTGTTCCACAAAGGCAAGAGACATTCAGAGGTGGTTTGCCATTGGCTGCCCCCACATCACAACCCTGGGATTCCTTAGTAGTCTCTTGGCCAAGTACTAAGCCAGGGGCTACCCTGCTTCGCTTTTGAGAGCTGGTGAGATTGGGCTAACCCGGTCTATACAGGTCAAGGTGGAGACACTTTAACGCCTTGCAAAAACCTGTACCTGTGCAAAGTTGTGTACATGCAAAGGGCCTTCCAAGTGTTTGCTGTCATAAGAACTAGATCAGACCAGAGTCCATCTAGTCCAGCTCTCTGCTACTCGCAGTGGCCCACCAGGTGCCTTTGGGAGCTCACCTGCAGGATGTGAAAGCAAGGGCCTTCTGCGGCTGCTGCTCCTGAGCACCTGGTCTGCTAAGGCATTTGCAATCTGAGATCAAGGCGGATCAAGATTGGTAGCCATAGATCGACTTCTCCTCCATAAATCTGTCCAAGCCCCTTTTAAAGCTATCCAGGTTAGTGGCCATCACCACCTCCCGCGGCAGCATATTCCAAACACCAATCACACGTTATGTGAAGAAGTGTTTCCTTTTATTAGTCCTAATTCTTCCCCCCAGCATTTTCAATGAATGCTCCCTGGTTCTAGTATTGTGAGAAAGAGAGAAAAATTTCTCTCTCTGAACATTTTCTACCCCATGCATAATTTTATAGACTTCAATCATATCCCCCCTCAGACGTCTCCTCTCCAAACTAAAGAGTCCCCAAAGCGGCTGCAGCCTCTCCTCATAGGGAAGGTGCTCCAGTCTTTCAATCATCCTTGTTGCCCTTCTCTGCACTTTTTCTGTTTTTTTAATTTCCTTTTTGAGATGTGGTGACCAGGGCTGAACATACAGTATTGTGCTCAAGTGTGGTCGCGCTGCGGTAACTATATAAGGGTGTGACGATCCTTTCAGTTTTATTATCAACTCCTTTCCTAATTATCCCCAGCATAGAGTTTGCCTTTTTCACAGCTGCCATGCATTGAGTTGACATTCCCATGGAACTATCAACTTCAGGCGTCCCCAAATCCACTGCAATGGTCTGTGACCCCGGCCCTGTAGCGTGTATGTGAAGTTTGGATTCTTTGCCCCTATGTGCACCACTTTGCATTTTGTAGCAAGAAATCAACACAAGCAGATCCTCTGAAGATGCAGGCGAAACAGCAGGAGAAAATGCTACAAGAACGTGGCCATGCAGCCCCGGAAACCACACAACACCCAAACACAAACAGACTTCGGGGGTCTTGATTTCATATTTGAGGCACTTCTGGGCCCAAATCTAGCCATTCTACACGCAGTCAGTGATTCACGACTCCCAAATGGGCCGAGAAACACCCGCTTTTAGTTCTTCTTTCAAGAAGGCAGCTTCCTTGTTCGTTTCCTTCCCCTTGGGTAGAAATTGCGCCATTCTTGAGGTAATTCTGTCTGGGAAAACCTTACATTCAGGGCTGGGGAAAGGTCTTGTGCAAAGAAGCTGTTGCGCTCCAGGCTGGGGATAAACGGTTGGATGTCATCCATGTAGAGAACTAATTGTCAGGGAAGAGGGCACTGGTCCTAGGCCCTCTACGCAGCCAATTTGCTAACACTGTGTGGCCAGTCCGGGGAGCCCTCTGCAGTTTGAATTTCCTTTTAAAACTCTTTTGGAGGAGGACAGCCTGAATCAGACCACGTGTGGATGCATCGATTCTCTGCAGGCCCAACTGAGAGGATCATCATGCCTGCGGGGAGCTTGGTTGACAGGACAGATCTCAAAGTCCTCTGTTACTGCCTTCGCTCTGCAGCCTTCCTCTTGAATTCGTGCTTCCTGCTGACCCAAGCCCAGGACATTCCTGTTAAGTTGGACCCAAAGTGGCCATTGAGAGGACAGACCGCCACTCTGATTCCAGCCGGAAAGCCTGAGATTATTACATGCACCTGGTTTCGAGATGAGCAAGTTGAATCAAAAGAGATCTTCACATATATTCCATCAATTTCCGATCAAGAGAACGGTCCAGCCTTCACTGGGCGGGAGACTGCAGGCCCAAACTGTTCCCTGGCCATCAGCCGGTTGACCTTGAATGACACTGGAATCTATATAGTGAGGAAGACTGTGAGGGGTGGTCCTGAAATAGGGCGTGCGCATGTACAGGTCTCAGGTATGGTTTGTTCACTACTTCTTATCAGTTTCTGAGCAACAGAGCAGTCCAAGCTTCACTGGGCGGAAGTCTGGAGGTCCAGACCATTCCCTGAACACCACCAGGTTGACCTTAGCTGAGATTGGAATCTAGGTAGTGGTCTGTGAGAGGTGGTCGTGAAACGAGGCGTATGCCGTGGTGGGAGTCAGCAGGCTCGCAACACTTCTGCAGAACCGGTTGTTAAAATGGTGCTTGTAGAATGGCGCGTTAAATTATTTTCCGTCCCACCACTGGGTATGCGCCATATACGGAAGACTCAGGTAGCCGGGTCTGTTAATGGTTTCTTATCTTTCAAGCATTTTGATGCCTTACCCTGTCCAGAGCAATCTTGAGAACTGTGCAGTAAATAATGAGCAGGGGCTGACTGGAAGTCCAAAATGGCCCTGGAGAAAGAATGGAAAGAGGAGGAGGAGGAGGAGGAGGAGAATAGTTGGAGCTATATCCCTCCTTTCTCTCCTCTAAGGAGACTCAAAGGGCCTTACCAGCTGGGAGGTTAAGAGCTCTGGAGGAACCGGGTTTTGGTCCCCGCTCTGCCCCCTGAGCTGTGGAGGCTTATCTGGGGAATTCAGATTAGCCTGTGCACTCCCACACACGCCAGGCAGATCCCCCAAAGAGCTTGCTCAGCTTGGGCTCACGCACCTTGTAAGGGGTGAGCAGGGGCGTAACAAGGCAGCCCTGGAGCAGAGCCAGCCCTGGGCAAAACCTGGGATTAGATGCCCCCCCCCCCATGGTACTCCACCGTTACCAAATTTTTTTTGCACCAGGACATTGGTGCCTGCAGGGGGTGCATTTTTAGACATATCAGCACCAAAATTTCATCCTATCATCAGGAGACTGTCCGTATGCTACTCCCCAAGTTTGGTGAGGTTTGGTTCAAGGAGTCCAAAACCTGGACTCTAAAGGGGGTGACCCATCCCCCATTGTTTCCAATTAGACTTCATAGGAGATGAGTCTACAGTTTTGAGGGTCCATGCTTTGGCCCCCCTAGAACCAAACTGCACCAAACTTGAAGGGTACTATCATCTCCAGATGATCCCCTGAAGTACGGTGCAGGTACATCCAAAAATGCACCCCCTGCAGGATATCCTAGAAATTTGCCCGGAATCTTTGTTCTGCATTTAAGGTTTTCTGCATTGCTGTGAGAGAAAGGGTTTGCAGGCTGTGGGGGGCACATTTCTGAAGGCACAGCCTCAAAACTTTCAGGGTCTCATCAGGAGACTGCCCTAATGATACCCCCCAAGTTTGGTGCAGTTTGGTTCAGGGGGGCCAAAGTTATGGACCCTCAAAACTGTAGCCCCCATCTCCTATTAGCTGCCATTGGAAACAATGGGGGATAGGGTCACCCCCTTTGGGAGTCCATAACTTTGGACTCCCTGAACCAAACCTCACCAAACTTGGGGGGTAGCATAAGGACAGTCTCCTGAGCATACGCCGAAATTTTGGTGCCACTAGCCTGTAAACTACGCCCCCTGCAGGCCAAAAATGGAAAACCACTAAAATACCAAAAAACGAACCCAGAATTTTGATGCCCCCCCCCCACAAGGTGATGCCCTGGGCAGTTGCCCACCTTGCCCAATGGGCATTACGCCAGTGGGGGTGAGGGCTACTCCTCAGAGCCAGCGTAGTGCAGTGGTCAAGAGCAGGTGGACTCTAATCTGGAGAACCAGGTGTGATTCCCCATTCCTCCACCTGAGTGGCAGAGGCTTATCTGGTGAACCAGATTTTGTTTCTCCACTCCGACATTCCTGCAGGGTGACCTTGGGCTAGTTACAGTTCTTTCAGAACTCTCTCAGCCCCACCCACCTCACAAGGTGTCTGTTGTAGGGAGAGGAAGGGAAAGGAGTTTGTAAGCCTATTTGAGCATCCCTACAGTTCAGAAATGTGGGGCATAAATCCAGACTCCTCTTCTTCTGTAAGCTTGTAAGAGAGGAATCTCTGGCTTCTGTAGCAGTGTATCCTATGAGCCGTGTGACTCCAGTTTCGCCTGGGCAGAGGTACATAGCTGGCTGTGGCAATTCCTGCCTCCCCAACACCCCCCTCCCACATGAGGAGGGGGCTTCATCTCATGTCATCTGTAACTCCCTCCCACCTCATGTGGCCCTAGCAGGAACAGGCAGCCTCCTGGCCATTGGCTGCTGGGGCGTTTCCCTGTGGCGTGAATGGCCAATTAGTCCCAGGCAGCAAGGGTGGGGTTGAGAAACTGAGGCCCCATATAGTTATATGCAGAAAATAATTATTAAAGCAGCCAGCGTATGGGCCTGGAAAAGAAAAAAAAAAAAAATGTTTTTCTCAGAAATGGCAGATATATCTGAACTCATGACCATAGATATTTTCGATATACTAACCAAAAAATAAGACGTGGCAAGATAAACAGAATGAAATTTTGAAGATATGGATAATATATGTGGACTGGATGAAAGAAGCCCGAGTCAATGAAGAAATAGGGGAGAAGAGGCTACAGAGAATGAACTTGCTGCTGTTTGTGTGACAAAACTATGAGGAAGAAGCAATGGGGGGGGGAGAAAAGGGGGAAAAGTATTGTTTGAAAATGTATGAAGAAGAAAATTACTATAAACTGTAAAATTCAAATGATACAATAAAAAAATTATATATATATATATATATAGAAAGAGAAACTGAGGCCCCTTCCGCACATGCAGAATAATGCACTTCCAGTCCACTTTCACTATTGTTTGCCAGTGGATTTTGCTCTTCCGCAAAGTAAAATCCAGCTGCAAAGTGGATTAAAAGTGGATTGAAAGTGCATTATTCTGCATGTGCAGAAGGGGCCTGAAAGTAGCATTGTGTTGTATTGCATTTTTTGCTTGCTATCTTTGTAGGAAAGCCCAGAATAAACCTCTAGAGGAGACCAGTGAGTGCATTTATGCTAAAAACAACTTAGATTGGGCACATGGAGAAAAGCTCGGTTCTCTGACGTGGAGAAATGGGGCAAATTAGAGACAGTTGAAGAAGAAGGAGGAGAAGGAGAAGGAAAAGGAGGGGAGGAGGAGTTTGGATTTATATCCCCCCTTTCTGTCCTGCAGGAGACTCAAAGGGGCTGACAATCTCCTTGCCCTTCCCCCCTCACAACAAACACCCTGTGAGGTGGGTGGGCCTGAGAGAGCTCCAAAGAACTGGGACTAGCCCAAGGTCACCCAGCTGGCATGTGTTGGTGCCCAGGCTAATCTGAATTCCCCAGATAAGCCTCCACAGCTCAGGCGGCAGAGCTGGGAATCAAACCCGGTTCCTCCAGATTAGATACACGAGCTCTTAACCTCCTACACCACAGTTGCATAAATTCTCCCATCCTTCATCATTTATTCTGTAGTTTATTGTCAAAGGCTTTCATGGCTGGAATCACTGGGGTGTTGTGTGGTTTGCGGTCTGTATGGCCGTGTTCCAGTAGCATTTTTTCCTGACGCTTCGCCTGGATCTGTGGCTGGCATCTTCAGAGGAGTTGCCAGAGGAGCCGCTGCCACTCTGCAGACAGTGATAACTTTGATGGACTGATATTCTGATTCAGTATAAGGAAACTTCTTCTTTTTTTTCATTTATGCAGTTGTTGGAATATAACTCCTCATCTGAGCAGGGAGCTGGAATTTGCTTCTGTATAATCTTGTGCTACGCCAGCCCGCCCTGCTGCCAAAGTGGTATGGTTCCCCTTACAAGATTGCCCAAATACTTCCTGTCTTATTGAGAATTTATATCCCTCCCCCCCCTTTTAAAGGTCAAAAACATTGAATCACTGCTAATGGGTTAGCTTCTTCCCTAATTTTGCTAAGGTTAGTAAGAATCTTCCCAAATCAGTTTTTGTGTGTTTATTTAACCGAGAGGTTTGGTTTTATCAACTCATGGACACACAAGGGTGAAGAGAGGGACTTTGATTTTTAACTCGTAACTCATAACCACCATTTGCTATGTAGCCTAACCTGCCTACTAAAGAGTTGCAGTTGTTTTTAATAAACCTGCTTTCCTTTTTTTCCCCATTTGCACGTGTGCTCTTTACACGTTCAGGAAGCAATTTCAGCCAGTGGTGGGATCCAAACATTTTAGTAACAGGTTCCCATGGTGGTGGGATTCAAACTGCGGCGTAGCGCCAATGGGGATGGGCGGGGCATGATGGGGGCGTGGCCGGGCATGACGGGGGCGGGGCATTCCTGTGGCACACTGTGCACACTGTGGCAAGGACGCAGCCGCTGCGCTGGTCCTTGGGCGGGAAACGAATGCACGCAGGCGCAGGCTTCCACGCACGCCGGTGCACCTCCTGCTAGACTGCTTCAAGTTCTGCGCGCTACTGCTGAGCGGAGGGGCGTAACTAAGGCAAAAATCACATGGCAAAATCCCCAATTAGTAACCCCCTCTCGGCACACACAAATGATTAGTAACCTACTCTCGGGAACCTGCGAGAACCTGCTGGATCCCACCTCTGCTTTATACTTTGTTTTCCCAGGATCAAAACCTGCCACCTACTTTGTTCTGGTGGTTATTACTGAAGAGATGCTGAAACCCAGCTACGAGAAGCCGAAATCATTCAGTGCACACTCGAGTTCAGTCAGAAACTTCGATCCACAGGCTGAATCTGCACAAGATGTTTGCTAGTGGTGGAGGCGAATATCGCCTGAACCCAAGATTTCATGTAATGCAGGCGTGTTTGTTCCTGGGCCCGCGCTTTCCACTCTAATAAACGGCAAACATTCTGGTACGCTTTGCTGCCAGAGCAGGACAGATTTGCCAGGGGGCACAGATTTGCCCTGGACCTCTTCCCTCTGCTACTGCTTGAAGGCTGCCAGTGAGGAGGAGCTCACCACCTCCCTAGGTACAATAGATGACTCCATTGTTACACAACTCTTACTGCTCTAAAAAGAAGGCTACTGGACCAGGAGTACCAGTTGCTGTTGAGTGCAGCCAAGACATCTTTCTCCTCCCTTGCACTTTGGAATCTGTATCCTGAAATTAACTTCATAGCTAAATATCTATCCCAGCCATGAAAGCTGATGCAGAGCTTCGGATCATCGCTTTCGAGCTAAGATGTAACACATTCTCCTATGATTTCTTCAGGGCCGATGGTGGAATCATCAACTTCAAGATTCGAACACAACGTTATCAGGACCTGGTTGAAGTTCTCTCCGAGCATATTATGTTTTCTTCCCCGAGGTATGCATTACCCAGACCAGTGATGGCGAACCTTTTTGAGACCGAGTGCCCAAACTGCAACCCAAAACCCACTTATTTATCGCAAAGTGCCAACACGGCAATTTAGCCTGAAATACTGAGGTTTGGGTTTAGAAAAAAATGGTTGACTCCGAGGCTGCGTTGATTCAGGGGTAAGCTTAGTGAAGTAACCATGCAATGCTTCAAATGATTGAATGGATCCTGGGAGGGTTTACTCAGAATCATGCCCCATTGCTGGCAACTGAACCTACTCCCAGGTAAAGGATCTTGCCCAGGCCAGCCTAGATGTGTGTGTGTGTGGGGGGGTGATTTTCCACCCCCCTCCCACATGATGAACTCTGTGCGCGAGTGCCCACACTGTTATATATAGTGTTTTGGGGAAAACTTTACACAGGTCCCTTCCCCAAAATGACTCAGGCCCGTCATATTTCTCTCAACCAAGATGTTGCAAAAATCACTAAACTATCTTTTCGCAAAATCCCTGGTTGGAGGCGCCTCCAGATATTAAACCTATGAGTGAGGAGACACTTTATTTTCATCCCTTCCACCTGTTCGCCTTAAGTTCTGCTGCCGTCCGCTATTTCAGAAAGAATCTGCCCGTCTGCCATTCTGTGCTGTTCACCCACCAGGTGGCAGATTTTCTGAGAACCCACCATTTCACAACCCCCCCCCCAGCCCATTTTTTCCCCCGTGGCAGTGAGCATGACCACCATTTTACTCACAGATCCTCAGCAGCACATTCATTATTGCCTGACTATTTCAGGAAAGTCCCTTTCTCCCTCTATACCCATCTTGTTGTCCCGTGTTGAACATGCAAAGCTATGCAGATGCAGCCAGTCAGATTGTGGGACAATCATGCCTTTGCAGCTATGCATGCATTGTAAAAGAGAGAGGATTTACATGTGAAGCCGCGAAAACAACCCCACATTGTTTTCATGATCAGAACTTGAAGCAGTCTAGCAGGAGGTGCACCGGCGTGCGTGGCAGCCTGCGCCTGCGTGCATTCGTTTCTTGCCCAAGGATCGGCGCAGCTGCTGCGTCCTTGCCATAGACCCACCCAGGAATGCCCCACCCTGGAATACCCAGCCACGATCCGTCGTGCCCCGCCCAGCCCCAGTTTGAATCCCACCACCATGGGAACCTGTTACTAAAATTTTTGGATCCCACCACTTGTATAAAGTTTCCGACCCCTTCGGCAACCCAGCATCTGTCCATGTGAAGCTGACAGTAGGGTGGGTCCCCAAGACTGTCCAAGCCCTATTTGCCCTTGATTCTGCCTTTACTTGAGTCCCAGTCGGATCTAATGATTTTGGGATGTTCTGGGAAGGAAAGTGATGTGGGAATATGCAACTAGTTTTTGGCGGCTTAGTGGGGTAATCGGTTTTGTGGGCCCCTGCTCCTGTGCTCTGGCCAGAAGTGCAGAAATCCAGAACATAAGACCATAAAAGCAGCCCTGTTGGATCAGACCAGTGGCCTGTCTGGTCCAGCATTCTGTCTCACTCAGGATCTGGCCTGTTACTCTTGAGGGCCAACAATATCAAGGCCTTCCCCTAGTGCTGCCCTGATGCTGCCCTAGCACTGGTATTCAGAGCTTGACTGCCTCTAAACATAAAAATTCCCTTAGGCCGAATCCCCACTACCGTCTTAGCCAGGTTTCAGAACACAAACTAACCAGGTTTGAGGGACGACCTCCCCATTGCTTGCATGGCAGATTCCGTTTCTGGCGCTCGTTCTCCTCATTAATCCATGTTCCGGCAGGACCTGGTTGCAAGTGGCATAGACCTCATTAACACGGTTCAGAGCTAATCCGAGGGGAGGGATGAGGGTTGAAACCCTGATTCGTTTCCCGCCCTGGAGTGTGACGCAGAATTCGGGCAATCAATCAGCGCTGCGATGCGCGTGCAGCCTTTCCCTTGTTTTGTTTCCACTTTTGCGATCTGCCAGCAGAAGGGGACGCAAATGTTAAACTGTCAAATGTGTAACTTTGAATCTTTAATGGTTTACGCAGGTAACGATTAACTGTTTGCACAGTCAAACAGTTAAACGTTAAACTTTTACATGCTGATTTTTTTAAATCACGCCCCTACAATGTACGTTTCCGCAGTGGGAGAAGGTCCCACCCCATCAAGGCACTCCAGCCAATCGGGGAGACCGGCGAAGCGAGCTCGCCTGGTAGTGGGGATTGCTAAGAGTTCTGCAACCGGGTGTGTCTGCTGTGTGCTCGCTGCGGTGGGGAGGGGGAAACTCCGATGAAGAGGACACGGTTTCACAATGAACAAGTTTGGATCTGTGTGCAAATTTCAAGTGGGGATTCGACCTTAGTCACCATGTCCAGTAACTGCTGATGGGTGTACATGCTCAGATCCTCTTTCCCTTTTTCTGTTTTTCAATTGTGTCCTCAAGTCCCTGAAAAGATGCTTTCTTGTTACAGAATCTGCCTCCGCTTTGGGTGCAGGAGCCATTTCAGGAATTGTTCTTGGGTCCTTGGCTTTAGCATCTTTGGCGGGAACTCTGCTGTACTCCTTTTTCCGTAAGTAAGAACCTAAGAGCCTGGGACGGAAGCAAGGAATTATACTTCAAGTTCTAGTCCTTCCTTGTAGTCGACCCACGCGGTCAGCGTAAGAACGAGACGAGACGCGG
>NW_025950279.1:0-10056 GCF_021028975.2 Sphaerodactylus townsendi | reverse complement strand
GAAGAGACTCTTTTGCTTTTATCACTTGCCTGGAAAGAAAGGCCCCTTCCGCACACGCAAAATAATGCATTTTCAAACCACTTTCACAACTATTTGCAAGTGGGTTTTGCTATTCCGCACAGCTTCAAAGAGCACTGAAAGCAGTTTGAAAGTGCATTGTTCTGCATGTGCGGAATGAGGCTCAGTGTTGGGATGGATCCAGCCATCTTTTCAGCTGGGGGAAAAGAAATAAGAACTGCCCTTTGACCCCCCCAAAGAGACGACACTGTGAACCAAGGGACAAGCACAGACAAAAGTCATGGGGATGAGGCCTGTAGTAAGGAAGGGAATTTGGTTGAATTAAGTGAAAAATTCTCCTGGATCTAACCCATTGTTCAGAACAGTTTCCCCAAACAGTGATAGAAGAGAAGAAGAAGAGGAGTTTGGATTTATATCCCCCCTTTCTCTCCTGCAGGAGACTCAAAGGGGCTTACAATCTCCTTGCCCTTCCCCCCTCACAACAAACACCCGGTGAGGTAGGTGGGGCTGAGAGAGCTTCGAGAAGCTGTGACTAGCCCAAGGTCACCCAGCTGACGTGTGTGGGAGTGTACAGGCTAATCTGAATTCCCCAGATAAGCCTCCACAGCTCAGGTGGCCGAGCTGGGAATCAAACCCGGTTCCTCCAGATTAGATACACGAGCTCTTAACCTCCTACGCCACTGCACTGGTAGGTGATGTTGCTCTTGTTGAAGTGCTTCCTTTCATGTCTCTTTTAAAGGCACTGTCGTTGCAAGAGCGTCGTTGTGAGAGCGTCTTTAACTTTTACATCATGGGGTTCTCTCTTGGTGAGCTTGAGGTCCCTATGGACCTCCTGTGAAGGGAGCAGCTCCCTTTGAACTTGATGCTCCCTGAATGTACCAAGGTGATGCCTCCTGGGTTCTTCATGCTTTCCTATTCCATTGAAATGGAGGAAAAACAGGACCGGCAGTTTGGTTTGGGAAGAAAACAAACAGGTGCATCATGCCCATGTTGGAGAACAAACAGGTGCATCATGCACCATGTTGGAGATCACTGCCCTAGAGCAGCGACCCAATTGCAACCCAAAACCCACATATTTATCGCAAAGTGCCAACACGGCAATTTAACCTGAATACTGAGGTTTCGGTTTAGAAAAAAACAGTTGGCTCTAAGGCATGCGTTACTCAGGAATAAGCTTGGTGGTAGTTGGTGGCTTTGCTTTGAAGCAACCATGCAACTCTTCCAACGGGTGAATCATGACCCTAGGAGGATTTACTCAGAAGCAAGGTCCATTGCCAGAAACCAAGCTTACTCCCAGGTATAGTGCTTTAGTTGTTCACATGAAAATCAGTGGGGTTTAACAGCTTAACAGGGTTACCTGCACTACTTCCCCTAAACTAGGTCTTAGGTTTAATGCTAATTTTGCCCAGTGGCCCAGGCCAGCCTAGATGTGTGTGTGTGTGGGGGGGGAGACTCTGTTTGCGCGTGCCCACAGAGAGGGCTCTGAGTGCCACCTCTGGCACCCATGCCATAGGTTCGCCACCACTGCCCTAGAGAATGTTACTAAATGTAGTTTGAGAGAAATATGAGTCCCTTCATAGAGCTAAGATTTCGAGGCATCCATAGTGAGAGGGAATGATTATTGCACCAGTTTAATTTCTCTCAGGTGTAAATACAGCCAACTCACATTCACAGACCTTTATTCAACTATATGTCATGAGAATTTTTATAACTTATTCATTATAAACAACCACTTGTATTGTTTTGATAATAGCCAAAAACAGCCACACACTCCGTAAGTTATAAAAATGATATGAAATGTCAACCGACAATTATCAAATGTTTAAAAAAGGTAATCCCTAAGCGCGTAATTGCGGGAGAGGGATTGCACATTCAGGCCTTATGGATCCTGAATACCTGCAAGAAATGTTTTTCTTTCTTTTTTGTGTTCCCCTTTCCAACTAAACCAACTTAAAAAAATACAAGAAAAAGAATTAAGAATTGAAACTAAGTAAACATAACAGTCATATCAATTTTCACAATTGAAAAGAATAATTACAATGAACACATAACCTTCTCTAAATCTGATATAATCTATATCAAAATGAAATATGAAGTGGATTTGCATTTGTAATCTTATTACTAAGAATTAGCACTAATATTAACTGGTACAGGTAATGATTTTCCTTGCATGAAAGGAGTACTTTAAGTTTAGATAGTTAAAAATGTCCCCCCCCCCCTTTGTGGCATGCTGAGATTTGACAGCAACAGACATGTGGCCAGGAAATAAAGATGGCCCCTAACTGGGGATCATTAATATAAAGCTGAGGCTAAGCTTTATATTAAACATGCAGACAGGCACTCCCAATTGTGAATTCCTTACCTCATAGAAACCTGGAGTTGGGAGGAGCCATACCAGTGGTTCTCAACCTTCCTAATGCCGCGACCCTTTAATACAGTTTCTCATGTTGTGGTGACCCCCAACCATAACATTGGTATATATAAAATATAAAAAGACCATTTTCCTATGGTCTTAGGCGACCCCTATGAAAGGGTCATTCGAACCCCAAAGGGGTCGCAACCCCCAGGTTGAGAACCACTGGGCTATCTAGTCCAAATCCCTGCTTAATGTAGAATCGATCCTAAACCATCCCTGACAATTGTTCATCCAGACAACCAGAAAAGGGGAGTTCTCCAACTCCCTCGGCAGCCAATTCTACAGCTGAACTATTCACACCATTTAAAAAATCCTAATATCCAACCAGCACCTTTCTGCCTGTGTTTTATACCCATTATTACTAGCCCTACCCTCTGCTGCCAACAGGAAATGTTCCCTGCCCTCCTTTAAGTAACAGGCTTTCAAATATTTAAAGAGAGCAATCCCCCCTCAGCCTCCTCTTCTCCAGACTCAGTATTCCCAAGTGCCTCAGCCTTTCCTTGTAGGGCTTCATCTCCAGACCCCTGATCTTCCTTGTTGCTCTTCTCTGCACCCACTCCAGCCTGTTCACATCCTTTTTGAAGTGAGGCCTCTAGAACTGCACATAGTCCCATTTGTATGTTGTGGCCCTGTTAAGAACAAACCCCAGTACTGCATTAGCCTTTTTTGCACTCATTCTTGTTGAATTGCATCTTGTTCACATCTGCCCACTTTTCCCAGTGTGTTCAGATCTTGTTGAGGAGTGAACATCCCATCTTCTGGGATGTTCACTCCTCCTCCCAGTTTGGTGTCACCTACAAATTTAGTAGTATAGTGGAACCTCGGTTTTCGTTGCCGTCGGTTTTCATAGGTTTCAGTTTTCGTGGATTCTCTCAGCGAAAATTCTGAATTGGTTTTCGTCGATTGCTCCAGTTTTCATAGGCTTTTGTTGGCGCGCGCTAATTTTTAAAACATTATTATTTATTATTATATTTTTAGACCGCCCTCCCCAGAAGGCTCAGGGTGGTGTACAAGATTATTAATTACTAGCGGGGCCCGGCCACGCGTTTCTGGCAATTGTCCTTCTCATCACAGTCCGCAACCCACATAGATGTCCATGCAGGTCCAATGATCCCCAGCATAGCCTTTTGGGGTGGTCAAATGGAATCCCTCTTTCCCTTTTCAATTCACATTGTTATATGGTGCTGTCTTGTTTTTTTAGTATAAGGTAACCCTTTCCATTCCACAACGGAACTGTCCAGAGTGCGAATCCCGCTGTCCATGAGGCTGGTTGACATGCACAGTCCTGGCTTGGGGAAGGCAGAACTGGGGCAAGCAGGCTATCCCAGTCAGGCAGCAGAGGCAGGGTGGTGAGGTGCTCAGATCAAGGCCAGCTCCCTGGGTTCTTAAAGGGCCATGTGCAAAAGAAGCGGAGCCAGTAGTGTTGGTTCGCCCCCACCCCGCGGATTTTCTTAGAAGAAGGAGGCAAACTCCAGCTCGCTTTTAGTAAAAGAGAGCTGTGGCGAATTTGGGTGAGGAAGTGGGTAAGTGGTGGTTGGATGTGAGGGAGGGCAGAGTGAGGTGTGTGAGGATGAGCTGGATGTGTATTGTGTGGTAGCAGTGGGTGAGGCACAGAGAGTGAAAGTTACCTGCGTGTGAGGGGGGGAACCCCACCTGATGTCTCACATGGCAAAGTGTGTATGTGTTTCACTTCCACTCATATTACCTACCAGTATTACCTATTTACTGTTTTCACTGCTCAGCTCTGGCCATCTCTGCGAACATTCTAAGCCCTCATACCAAGCACTCAGGCCACAGACAGACATGCTGCACAAACATTCTAAGGGTGACAGTTAAACACAGCCAGCTTCATGGTCTGGTGCACCAGGAAAAAGACGTTTTACCTGGCTCAGGCATGGACTTTCGGTAATTTGAAGGTCCGATTACCTGCCCGCAACAGGGAGGGACGGCATGTGAAAACTTGGGGGCGATCCGTCCCGCCGTTTCGGCGTTAGGGAGTGACTAACAAAGTCACTGTTAGCTTTTTATATATATAGATAATACAATAAAACCCATAAAACAATAAATTAAGTTCCACAGTTAAAACAACCTTTCAACCCCACCTCCGCCCACGGGAGGCCTAGATGACATGAGGGTCTGATGATTATCCTGTCTGGCCAAAAGCCTGGTGGAATAGGTCCATTTTACAGGCCCTGCGAAACTTTGAAGGTCCCACAGGGCCCTGGTCTCTTTAGGGAGCCTGTTCCACCAGGTGGGGGCCAGGACTGTAAAATCCCTGGCCCTTGTAGAGGCCAGCTGGATCTTTTTTGGGACAGGGATTTCCAGCAGGCATTCCTCCGAGGAACGGAGGGCCCTAGCGGGGCAGTATGGGGAGATGCAGTCCCTCAGACATGTAGGCCCAGTGCCGCTAACGTCCTTAAAGGTCAAGACCAATACTTTGAAGATGGCCCGGAACTCGATGGGTAGCCAGTGTAGATGATATAGGACTGGAGTAATCCGGTCCCAGCACAATGTTCCCGTCAATAATCTGGCTGCCTCATGTTGCACGAGCTTCAGTTTCCGGACCATTGACAGAGGCGGGCCAGCATAGAACACGTTATAATAATCCAATCTAGAGGCGACGGTTTCGTTTTGCGACGGAAACCGGCGACCCATGCGTCTCCATTGCTTGCAAGTGGTTTCCTTGGTTTTTGTTGGTTTTGGTTTTCACTGAATTACCAACAAAAACCGAGGTTCCACTCTAGTCCTTCCACCCTCTCATGCAGATCATTTAGAAAAATATTTAAAATACCATGCTCAGAACCAAGCCTTGTGGCACCCCGCGGGACATCTCCCTCAGAGGTGGGATGCAGCCTATTCGCACCTATTCGGCAGAACCGGTTACTAAAATTTTCTCAGTTCGGAGAACCGGTTATTAATGATTAACTCCACTAGGGACAAAGGGGTAATCTCTGTCCCTGGGTACAACAAATTTCGTCAAGTGGGGAATGAAATCGCCCCACAGGACCCCCTGTGGCCCCCCTGCCCCCCATGGCATCCCCCCATGTGTGTATGAACTGTATGAAATAATACAATATATAGTAATTCTATTTTTTTTGTTCATTGGTATAAAGGTTGGGAAAGTATTATAGGTAAAGACTTTCCATTTTCTTTTTTTTCCCTTGAAATTTATATTGGAAAGAGAGGAGTTTAAACTACTCTTTTAGATTAAGGGTTTTGGATCTCTCCCTCTGTTAGTTTTCTTTCAAGTGGAATAGATAAAGTAGGTTTAGGAATCTGAAGGGGAAGTAGAAAGTAGGGAGGGGGAGGTAAATATGGGAAGGAGGGAGGCAATATAGGATGTTTTAGTTGGGGGGGTTGAGAGATATAGACAATTAGATATGTTTGTAATATGTTAACAATTGTAAACAGTTTTTGGTTTCTCTCCTTACTTATGTTATTATTTAAAATCAATCAATATAATTATATAAAAATAAATAATAAATAATAATAAAAAAGAAATAATACCTTTCGGTATATTGCTTTTTTAATACTTTAAACAGTCATTATTTGAATCTAGAGGCGGGGCAGGCGCGCCCTGCATCCTTGCCACAGCCCCGCCCAGGAATGCCCCGCCCCAGGAATGCCTGGCCATGCCCCCATCGTGCCCCGCCCAGCCCCATTGGCGCTACGCCACTGTTTGAATCCCACCACAATCGGAACCTGTTACTAAAATTTTTGAATCCCACCACTGATCTCCCTCCAGTCAGATTAAATGCCACTGAGGACTGCTCTTTGAGTATGGTTCTCCACCCTATCCACCTAACTATTTGGAGTCTAGTCCAGGTCTCCAGCTTACCTATCAGAAATCCATGTGGGTCCCTGTCAAAAGCTTTACTGAAATCAAGGTAAACAACGTTGACACCATTCCCACGATCCATCAAAGAGGGAAACGAGGTTGGTCTGGCAGGCCTGTTAGGAATAAATTCATTCTGGCTTCACCATCTGGTCCTGAGAAGCGTAGCGAGCTTTATTCTCCATCCCCTGTTCAGGGCCATCAGTGACATGGGCGCTGGGCATCATGAGGCATACGCTGAGATACACCAGCCAGGGTTGCCAGATCTATCTGCCTCCTCTAGAAATGGGAGATTTCTGTACAGTTGCCTCTGAAGGAGACCACCATTTTGTGCTTGGAGAGAGGCATTCAGAATATCACTTTTTATTTTCACACTCATTTTATCCTTGTTGGCAGTAATAGCAGTAATGGAGAGGCATGGGTCGCCAGTTTTCGTCGCAAAATTAGTGCGTGCCAACAAAAGCCGACGAAAACTGGAGCAATCGACGAAAACCGAATCAAAATTTTAGCTGAGAGAATCGACGAAAACTGAAACCGACGAAAACCGATGGCAATGAAAACAGAGTGTCCACTGTACTATTAAATTTGCAGGAGACACCAAACTGGGAGGAGGAGTGAACATGCAAGTATTCTGTTCACTCTTCCAGGAGAATGTGTGTTTATGAAGAGGCAACTTAACTACCAGTTGACTATACTCTATCTCAGTGGCGGCAAACCTAGGGCACGGGTGCCAGAGGTGGCACTCCGAGCCCGCTCTGTGGGCACGTGCAGAGCCCCCACCACACATCTAGGCTGGCCTGGGCCGCTGGTCTCGATTATTAGCATTAAACCTAAGACCTAGTTTTGGGGAAGCAGTGTAGGTCACCCTGTTAAGCGCTACTGATTTTCTTGCGAAGAACTAAAGCGTGATTCTTTACCTGGGAGTAAGCTCGGTTGCTGGCAGTGGGGCTTGCTTCTGAGTAAACCCTCCTAGGGTCGTGATTTACTTGTTGGAAGAGTTGCTCGGTTGCTTCAAAGCAAAGCCACCGACTACAACCAAGCTTACTCCCGAGTAACGCACGCCTCGGAGCCAACCGTTTTTTCTAAACTAAAACCTCAGTATTCAGGTTAAATTGCCATGTTGGCACTTTGCGATAAATAAGTGGGTTTTGGGTTACAATTTGGGCACTTGGTCTCAAAAAGGTTCGCTATCGCTGCTCTATCTTCTACCCACCCTTCAACTAAACAGCAGCAAGGACATTGATCCCCATGACAAATGCAAGGCGCCGCCAAACTCTTGAATTGATTTTTTTTGCAGCAAAGCCCAATATGCCTTTCTGCTTGGTGTGTGTGAATGATGTGATTTTGTGACACCTCACTCTGAAGCCCTCCAGGTTCATCAGTGCTTTCCTTCCAGATCCCGTGAGTTAATTCTGCAAAACCCAATGCGAGACATCTAGGTAATGTTCCAGCCATGCTGTCACGTGTGCCCCATAAATGTGGAGTCCTTAAACTATTAAGTGGTGGCTGGTTGGTAACATTTCCATATTTTTCCATGCACAGTTTTCCTCCCCGTGTATGTAAACAGTGTGGTTGTCAGGGCTATTGTGCTTCCACTCACAGGTGTCAAACTCACGGCCCTCCAGATGTTATGGACTACAGTTCCCATCATCCCCTGCCACCATCATGCTGGCAGGGGATGATGGGAACTGTAGTCCGTAACATCTGGAGGGCCACGAGTTTGACACCTAGACGGACTAAATATGGGACGTGATGCCAGGACAAACCCCAGTACTAGAACTGGTCCAGGCTTGTGATTGGCACATTTCCCTTCTTTTGCAAATATTTAGATTTTCCAAACAGCATTTATTTGGATTTGAATTAGAAATTTAATTTTCCAGGAAAAACCTACATCACTATTGCTAGCAGATTCTGACTTTATTACAAAGGCTAGCCAGCCATTGGGACGTCTGTTGTGAGCAGAATACATTGCTGACTCCAAGATAACTGCTCAGAGAACAGTGTGGGCTCAGAAAACAGAAGTTGACTTCCTTGATGCATGGGCCTGCGGCTTTTCTTCTTGACAACTGTGCCCATCTAGGGGTATCAGGTTGCACTATACCTCTACCTATGAACAGAGTCATAGCTGGGCCAAACTGCACCCGGTGCGCAGTGTTTTTTTTCCGTCCCCCGCAGCCCCCCACCCCTCATGGCGACCTTAGTTCCTTTTCTTTTTCTAGTACTTTTTCAGGCTGAAAAAAGCGGCCTCTTCACAGTTCAGGCTAAAAACTGCCCGAGGAACTATACTTCCCAGGAGACCTTGTGAGCCCCAAGGTCTCCTGGGAACTGTAGTTCCTCAGGTCGCTTTTGAGCCTGAACTGTACATAGATCGCTTTTTTTCAGCCTGAAAAAGTACTAGAAAAAGAAAAGGAACTAAGGTAAATGTGGGAAGGTGGCGGGGGGAGGGGGCGCCACGGGGGGGTGCAAGGAAAAGGGGGAGGGCCCGGGGGCGATTTTACACTCCCCATGCGTGTGCTCGGTGCGCAACGCACCCCCCGTCCCCTTGCCGCTCCACCACTGCCTATGAAGTAGAAGAGGAGGCCACTTTAGTTTCTCTTAGCCATCTGCCCTTTGGTTCTTCTTCCTGTATCCTCTGCGTCTGCTGTACTGACCACAACTGTGAGTGTGCTGCTCTGAAGTGGTTGGCAGGTGGGATGGAAGAATGAAGAGCATATGAGACAGACGAGCAGTACCTGTTTTATCACCTACTCCAGTACAGATCTCTTAAGTTGCAACCTAGCAGTTTTCTGCAAATCTGAGCAGTGGATGGCAGCTGTGTCTTTGTGAGGGTTTTTAAAACACACACACACCTTTTTTAGACTATTTATTTATTTATTTTAGACTATTTCTTTATTTAGACTATTTAGGTGAATGTCTAAAACGGCTTTCATGTAGAGCATACCAAAGCAGCAACTATTTTCTATCAATCAGAATAGACAGCAAAATCAAGCAATACGAAGCCCCAACTGAGAGCTACAATTGAAGAAACAAAACTTAAACATCTTCAAAAGCCTTGTAGAATAAATGAGTCTTTAAGGTCCTCTGGAGGACCGGTCCATTGCAGTCTCCATCTTTCTGTGGGGTTTTTGCATTCTGACTTTTCCCCACCATATTTTCACTTCTGTCTTGAAACTTAAAGAAAATAAGCATAAGCATTTTATTGTCATTGTGCACGCACAACTAAATTTACAGCAGCATTCCTCGATGCACACAATTTCAGACTCATACCCCATCCTCACTTTCCCCTTCCTCCACCCATCCCTACACAGCCCCAAACACATCAACACGAAGCCGCGGAGTTCAGCATAGCCACAGCTCTAGAGTAGAAGCTGTCTCTAAGCCTCTTTGTCCTAGTTTTGATAGACCTGTATCATCTGCCGGATGGTAACAGTTCAAAAAGAGAGTGTGCTGGATGAGACGGGTCTCTCAGAATATTTTGGGCTTTCTTTAGGCTTCGGGAATTATAGAGTTCTTCCAAGGAGGGGAGAAGGCAGCCGATAATCCTCTGTGCAGTAGTGATCACCCTTTGGAGCGGCTTTCTATCTGCCACTGTGCAACTGGAGAACCATACACAGATGCAGTAGGTTAAGACACTCTCTATAGCACAGCGGTAAAAGGACACCAGGAGTTTTCCATTCAGTTGTTGTTTCCTTAAAAGTCTCAGATAGTACAGTCTTTGCTGGGCCTTCTTAACCACCATAGCAGTCTGTACGCCCCAGGTCAAGTCCTCTTTAATCATAACGCCCAG
>NW_025950278.1:0-10057 GCF_021028975.2 Sphaerodactylus townsendi | reverse complement strand
GTCTGTTACACAGACTTCCCTCTGTGATACACCTCTGAAGATGCCAGCCACAGATGCAGGCGAAACGTTAGGAACAAGATCCACCAGACCACAGCCACACAGCCCGGAAAACCCACCACAACCACTCTATGATGTCCCTTTTAGTTGTTTCTTTTCTAAACTGAAAAGTTCTAGTTTAGTCAATCCTCATAGAGAAGATGCTACAGTCCCTAATCATCCAAGTGGTCCTCTTCTGTACTGTTTCCAATTGTCCTTTTTGAAATTCAGTTATCAGAACTGCCCCTAGTATTCCCAATGAGGCCACACTGCTGGATCAGTGCTCCATGAGTCCAGCATCCTGTTTCACACAGTAGCAGTTCAGTTGTTTTGCAGAGCCCACAAACAAGGCAGAGAAGTGAAGCCTTTCCCCCTGATGTTCCTTCCTAGCACTTGTATTCAAAAGTCTGCTTCCTCTGTCTACGGACAGCTCAGCTGCTAGCCATTGAGAGGCCTATTCGCCATGAATTTGTCTAACCCCTTTTTAAAGCCATTTCTGCAAAAAGCCATTACTACTTTTAATAGCAGTGAATCTTACAATTTAATTATTTGCTCAGCAAGAAAATATTTCCTTCACTTTTGTCCAATCAGGTAGCAACTCTGCTCTCAATACATAATACACACTGACAAAGTTACTCTGTTTTTTTTACCCTTCAGCCAAAAAGAATAGGATAAATCCCAGGCCTATTAAATAGACCAGACAGGTCACAGCCTAAAAGCTCAATTATCTCATTGGTGCACAGTGTGAGAATGTTTTTCTTTCCCAAGGAAATCATCACTACACCACCACTGGGTCTGCCAGTAACATACCGCACTATCCTGTTTTCATATGTACTCTTAAATCCCATGCTACTCTTCTGAATTTATTTCATGATGAAGAGCCTGGGGTATAAAATTTCATATATCAATTAGTGGTTCGTGGGGAATGAGTGCTTTGCATAGAATGCAGAGTGGTAACTGCACTTTCTGCAATTGGCAGAAGATCTATGTGAAATCTTAAGCATCTTATGGGCAAAGGAAGCATGTGATCTGAATATCTGTGCACAGCTATAGAAGACGAGCCAGTGAGCAGAGTGGTTGGCACAGATGTGGAAGATTTCACTTCAATTCTATGCCTGGTCATGATGTTTTCTATCTGACCCTGGATATACTACGGTCTCATTAAGTCACTGAGTTGCCAGTCAGCTAAGTTTTAACTTATCTAATCAATAAAAATATTTGTGTGTGTGTGTGTGGTAGCCAGTACCAGGTTAAAAATAGGGGATGCTTGGAGCATGGCAAAACACTGCCAGATCCTCACTAATCTGCTTTGGGTCCCCAGATGGGAGAAATAATTGATGTGATGATGTCTCTCCAGGAGTGACATCGTCACACTGGCAATATCAAGACCTCATTAAGCTTGGTAAGATCTCCCCTTCCCCTTCCCTGCCAATGGCCAGGGTGGGGGTGGACTGGCAACCTCATTCTTCAGTTTGCCATCTGCAAGCTGGCTACCCTACCCAACAGACATTACTGCAGAGATGAATGCGGAATAACTTTTCTCCAGGTGACCATATATTCAATGGCATAGGGGAAGAAATTGGACCTGCAAATCCTGCAGGAGGCTAAGTAATGGAAAGGCTAGACATGGAAGCCTCATTTTTTTAAAAAAATGATCCATTTGACTGAATGGGCTGCTTTGTTCCCTGAAAAGGGTCATGTTGAAGTCACATGATTCATTGTATAATGCAATCCTTTACCTCTCCTAAGTAATATCCTCTATTTCCTCTTGAAACTGACACGTGAGCAAACCACAACAGCCTGATGTTAAATGCTTGCTCAAGCTGATTATTTTTATCAAGCAGCGAAGCACCCCACTTCCCCCTTTTCAACAAAGGGATGATTCTCCTCAAGCCCCTTGTTGCGCCAGAGTTTCTTGCAAAACAGACCCACTCTGAACCGCTCAATGGATCTTTCAGGCTCAATCAGCAGCATTTCTCATCCTCCAGAACTTAGCGTGGATTCAGACAATTGATCAGATCCTTCCTTTCACAAATAGCTTGAGCTGCCTATACATTTGAGCAGTACAACACTGGGCTCATGCAGCTCCTAATAAATGAAAAGTTGTGATTTTTCCACTTTACAGAAGAGGAACTGTCATCTTGGCTTTGGTGCAATTGCGTAAGAAGCTGTGATGCCGCATTGCATTCATAACTAAAGCCACTCACAAAAGTAGCTTGTAATTTTGCACCAGCAGGGATGGTGCAAAAGTCTAAGCCAAGCCCTAGAATAGTCATGGAAATATGACTACCCAGGAGCATAAAACAGACCAATCCCTTCTTCATAGATCAGAGGATAAAATGGAAAAAAGGAAAAATGTTCTAAGCTGTTTTGGGGGAGAAAAGCATGACACAGCCCTTGCTGGATGTAAACATTTTAGATTTCAGGTATGGGACTAAATGTTTGAAAACTCTTTCAAATAAATAAGTCTTTAATATAGGAAACAAACATTCCAGGCAGATGCTAGGAGAAAATATCCAGCTCTAACACATATTTTTGATATTAGATGGGTTTTAATATCTTGGGGAACATGTATTCAACATAAAATCCCTTCTTTGCGACTGGACTTTTTTTTTTTAATTCTGGAAGGCCTTGGATGAAACTAGGAAGCTGGTTTCCAGAATTAACTCCTTATCTCTTCCTTTCCCCCTGTATAAGGAGACCCAAAGCAGCTTACTTCAATCTCATTGCCTTGATTGTACCATCAGGAAAATCCTGTGAGGTAGGTTAAGGAGTAAATGTTTCATTGGCCCAAGACTACTTAGCAGACTTTCATAGCAGAGTCAAGATTCAAAACTGGGTCTCCCAGATCCTAGTCAGATGCACTAGCATTATACCACACGGACTCTTTGATTCCTATTTGCTTCAGTTTATAGGTTCCTTATACAATTTGTGCTAGGAGTTTGTGCTACTTTAGATTGTACTTCTAATATCTGTACTCAACTGGCACCATTCCTGTATCCCCCCACTTCCGGGCAATCTCTTAATTCTAAACTGCATTGTAATATTCTTACCCTTTAGGATTAGGGTTACCGACTGTGGATTATGAAGTGCCTAGAAATTTAAAAATGGTGCCTGGGGAAAGCAGAGTTTAGAGAGGGGAGAGAACTCAGCAAGGATGTGATGCCATAGTCTCTGCCCTCTGAAGCTGCTATTTCCTCCATGAGAACTCATCCCTGTTATCTGGAGGTCACTCATAATCCTGGGCACACTCTAGACCAGTGGTTCTCAACCTTCCTAATGCAGTTCCTAATGTTCCCAACCATAAAATTATTTTTGTCTCGGTTCCTAAGACCATTGGAAATATGTGTTTTCCGGTGGTCTTAGGCAACCCCTGTGAAAGGGTCACTCGACCCCCAATGTTTTCCGGTGGTCTTAGGCAACCCCTGTGAAAGGGTCACTCGATCCCCAAAGGGGTCACAACCCACAAGTTGAGAACCACTGCTCTAGGCCCTACCTGGGATTAGACCACCATGAGTCCAGCATCCTGTTGGCAACTCTATTTAGGACATTATTTACTGAATTCCTGGATGCTAACTTTGTTCACTGGTGCTTAATCCTAAAACTTTTAAATGGTTCCATTGTTTGCACATTCCCATGGGTACATATCAGCTCGCATGAGCCTCTTACAGATAAAACTCAGAAAGATTCCTATTTTCATTATCAAAATGTGTGTTTATCATTATTCATTTTATTATGGCACCTGTTTTCATTAGGGGAAAGAAATCTTCTAACCCATAGGAACTTAAAAAGAAATCACACTTTTTCTACCTGAGGGTTTGAAAATGTTATGCCAGTTCTGTGATGAAGGGGAATCATCAGAGCTCGGCATGTAGGGCCATTCCCTAAAGGTTCCCCCTTGCACAATACATAAAGGAAGGAAGGAAGTAATTTATGCTTTGACTCTGTGTAACATAGAGATATGCTTAAAGATTTTGAATCTGGAAAGTCTGTGTGCAGTCCATGTACGCATTACAGATCTAAGCTGGAATGAAAGGAGAGTGAAGAAATCTAATAATGACATAAAATATCACCAGATTGCATGTAAAGGTTTCAATGGTGTTGATGGGAAGGGCAGCCGCCTAACCTTGAGTACATTCCACAGCCCGGGCGATGGGCCAGCTTCATCGGCGGAGACTTTATCTCTGCGCGGGAGATGAGGTCTCCGTTCCCATGGGAAGCCGGGAGGGGGATGGGATGGATAGAGTTATAACCTGTGCTTCTGGCGGGAAGTGTCATTCCTGCCACTGCGTGTACTTGAGCTTTCTAAGATGTCTGAATAAACGGTCTTTTTCCACCGAAGAGCCTTTTATTTCTGCTTCTATGGAATTCCTTACATTGTGGCAGGAATCCTAATTCATCTATATCCCTAGTGCAGTGGACCTCTGGTGTCTCGGCATGGAGAGGTTGAATGTTTCTGGGGAAGGTGCGGTAGCCCCCAAAGAGGGCTCCAACCTTTCCCTTCTGGATCTGGAGGAACCGGCGGGAGAACGGGTCTCGCTGGTGACTCTTTCCCGTCCTCGTATCAGCACGAGTCTTCCTTTACTCCGTTGGAACGAGGGACGTGACGACGACCATGGGGATTTACATGAGTCGTTTGGGGCGCTGTCTATGGATCGAGCGCCTGTGGATCGGATCTCTACCCGTTCTCGTATGGATTACAAACCTCAGATGCAACCTGTCATGGAGGAGACGGGCCTGACCACCTTTCATGCGGCAACCCAGGAGTCCATTGAACGATTCCTGGACTCGTATTTTGGTGATGCTCCCAAAGAACCACCGTGGCACAGCACTGGGGCCCGTCCGAAGGACACTGGGACTAAACCTGGGATTGGGAGGGGTATCCGTACCGTCTTCCGATCGGACCCCCCTGATCCCGGGTCAGCGGCTGCACCTGAGGTGCCCCAGGGAGCCACCGGTGGCTACGGTGTCTCCGATGTCTCGCTTCCAGACGACGAAGAGTCCGAAGAAAGCCTGCACTCCCAGCCGGATCTGTTCCCTCTCCCATCGAAAGAGAACTGGGATGAGGAAGTGGGCCGACTGCGAGATGCCCAAGAAGCATGGCACCGTGAACGCCAGCTATGGGAGGAGGAACGGGCACAGCTGCAGCAAGAGCGCGAAAACCTGCAGAGGGACCGGGAACAGCAACGCAAAGAAGTCCAACTCGAGTTGGACCGTGCCAAAGATGTGCTCCAACGACAATATGCGCAGAATCTGTCAGTCCATGATAAGGTCCTGGAACACTCCAAACTGGATTTACAGCGGCAACGCGAAAGCGTTCAGGCCTTGCGCACGCAAAGTGAGCTTACTGCAGCTATTAAACGGGACGAATTGGCTAAATTGGAACGAGAAAAAGCAGCTTTGCATGCGCACCAGGATGCATTGACCCGCAAGGAGAGAGAGCTGGCTGCCTTGGAGAGGGAACTGAGGAAGCAGCAGACCAGGAAGCCCCAAGTTGGAGTCTACGCTGTCACTGATACTGCCGGCGCCAGAGGGGCAACGCTGTTGGGCCCGGCCACCTTCCAAGGACCAGCTCCCACCGGAACGCCAGCAGCCCCGGCATTAATACCGCCACCGATTCCAGCCCCCCCCCGTGCAACCGTAGCCCGCCCAACCTGCTCAACCTGCGCATCCGCCGCCCCTGCAGGCGCCAAGAGCCATGGAAAGGGGTTACTACAGGCCCCCGATACCTGCCCGTTTCGATGGGACCGCTTCCAAACTCCCCTACTTCATCTTACAACTCGATGCCCACATGGAGGACTATGATGATTTATACCGGTCTGAGCGCGAAAAAATACGGGACATCGGCTCAGTCCTGGATGGGGCAGCAGCCGACTGGTTTGTGACTCTTTTGGATTTGCAAGATGAAGACTCTCGCACGGTGCCCGCATTCCTCCAAGCCTTAAGAGCGCGCTTCCAAGATCCGGGCGCCGAAAATGAAGCTATCCGCACCATCAAAACTATCCAGCAGGGCAACCGCTCGTTTGCAGAATTTGCCCGTGAATTTCGTGCGGCGGCTGCTCGACTCCCTCCTGAGTGGCCTGAACGCATGAAATGCGAATACTTCTCGGATGCTGTTGACGGCAAGCTGCGTGAAACGGTGTTTTTAATTCGGGTTCCTCGCACTATTGCTGATTGGATCCAGTTGGGATCCCAGGTGGCGTCTCGCTTGGAATACGCTCGTGCCGGAGGCCGCCCACGCCCCAAACCTGCCACTGCGCCCACCAAGCCAAGCCCAGCCGCCCCTACCGAGACCACCTCTGAGCGCCGTCGCCGACTGGGATTGTGTCTTTACTGCGGAGGACCAGGTCATCTAGCCGCCAACTGTCCAAAGAAACAAAAACCAACCGCTCCAGCCACGCGCACCCCATCTGCCAAGCCACCACGCAAATCGGGGCCGCCCCCGACGGGCTCATCTAAAGCGGTCATCGAAGGCGACCCGGAGGAGGGGGAAGCAGCTGTTTGCCTTTCTTCAGCCCCCGTGGACATGGGCCCGACTCCTGACGCGGTGAGTGAAGGCAGCGCTCCCATTACTGTCCAAGCGTTTCTGGCCAACCCCGCTAAGCATACTCGCATTATAGCCTCGGCCCTTGTGGATTCTGGCTGCTCCCATTGCTTAATGCGGCCCCAGGTGGCAGAGGAGCTAGGTCTGGACCAAATTCCCCTGGCTAAGCCCATACCATTCACCCAAATGGACGGCAGCCCTCTCGGGAACGAAGGACCGGCCCAGTTCAAAACACAACCGGTTCTCCTCCGTTGCGCCGACCATTGGGAGAAAATTAGTTTTATTTTGGCGCCAGTGGCCAAACACTCCATAGTTCTGGGCATGCCATGGTTATTGTTACATGAACCAAAGTTCATTTGGAAAGAAAGGATCTTAGAATTCACTGACCCTCCCTGCGGTGAACACATGAATTGGGGGGAAAACTCAACTTCTCCTGACACACCCCCCTCTCTGGCTTCATCAGCGATTGCTCCCGATTCTATTGACATCCCACCGGCGTACCAAGATCTAGCCAGAGTTTTTCAGGAGCAAGAATGCGATCAGTTGCCACCCCATAGAGACACTGACTGCAAAATCGTTATACAGCCGGGGGCGCAACTGCCCAAAGGTAGAATCTACCGTATGAGTCCCAATGAGGAGAAGGAACTTCGTGCCTTCTTGGACAAGAACCTCGCTCGCGGGTTCATACGGCGGGCTACCAAACACACACACGCTGCTCCCGTTTTGTTTGTAAAAAAGAAAGATGGGTCTTTACGGCTTTGCACAGATTATCGAGGTCTCAATGCAGTCTCCCTGTCCAATAAATATCCTTTGCCTTTGATCAAGGACCTCTTAGATGCATTGGGCAAAGGACGCATCTTTACTAAATTGGACTTGAGAGAAGCTTACTAAAGGGTCAGAATTGCTGAAGGCTATGAACACTTGACTGCGTTTAACACAAAGTTTGGACAGTTTGAATACTTAATAATGCCATTCGGGTTAAGTGGGGCCCCCGGGGCTTTTATGGCCCTTATCAACGAAGTTCTCCATGATTTATTGTACAAGGGAGTTGTGGTATACTTAGATGACGTTTTAATTTATTCACAAACCATGGAAGAGCATGAAGCATTGGTTCGGGAAGTATTGAAACGCTTGCTCAACAACTCTCTCTTTGCCAAACTCTCCAAATGCTGTTTCCACCAGACCTCTATTGACTATTTGGGTTACCGGATCTCGCCCGAGGGCTTAAAAATGAATCCTGCTAAAATTGACGCGGTCCTCCAATGGCCTGCCCCCACCAACCGTAAAGAACTCCAATCTTTTCTGGGTTTTGCTAATTTCTATCGTGACTTCATACCCCAATTCGCTGAACTGACTCTCCCTCTCACAGACCTCTTACGCACTAAGGGTAAAGATCCACTGTCCGCCAAGCCCGGGGCCCCCCTTTCCTGGTCTGAAGAATGTCAAACAGCCTTTCAGCTCTTAAAGTCTGCTTTTACCACCGAACCCATCCTAAAGCACCCTGACCCAGATCTCCCGTTTGTGGTTCACGTAGATGCCTCGGACAAAGCGCTTGGGGCAGCCCTGTTGCAGAAAAATAAAGATGGTAGACTGGTTCCGTGTGCTTATTTGTCAAAGAAATTCTCCGGTGCTGAACTCAACTGGACTGTGGGAGATAAAGAGACTGCGGCCATCAAAGTAGCACTCTCCACTTGGCGCCACTGGCTGGAGGGGGCTAAACACCCCTTTCAAGTTTGGTCGGATCACAAAAACCTGGCCGCTCTTTCCACCCCCCTCAAGATGTCCGCAAAACAACTCCGTTGGGCCGATTTCTTTTCTCGTTTCTCTTTCACAGTCCATTTTTTCCCCGGGAAAACCAATAAACTGGCTGACGCGCTCTCGCGCCTACCCGGGGAGGGGGGTGGAGCTGCCTTACGAGACATTCCGCGCACTGTTCTCTCCCCCACCCAGTTGGGGCTGGCTGTCACCCGATCTCAGACGTCCACTCCCCCTTCACCGCCCATTCCCAGTCTCGTCTCTCCTTTCCTGCGGGAACTCGAGGAGGCGGGGCTGCGTGAGCCTCCAGCGGAGGAAGGTGACTCCCAATTGCGTTTGGAGAATGGAGTTTGGCGGAGGGGGGAGTGTTGGTACGTGCCTCCCCCCCTCCGCAAGCAGGTTCTTGAAGCCTGCCACAATGCCCGCTCGGCTGGACATTTTGGCTTTCTGAAAACTCTGCATTTGGCCCGCCGTCAGTTCTGGTGGCGCGCAATGCGCAAGGACATTGAGGCATATATTAAAGGTTGCTCTGTTTGTGCAGAAGCCAAAAACATTCCGGGAAAGCCCCATGGGCTGTTGAAACCTCTCCCGGTGGCCTCCCGCCCCTGGGAAGTCATCTCCATGGATTTTATTACAGATTTACCGGAAAGTCATGGCAACACGGTCTTATGGGTAGTGGTTGACTTATTTTCTAAACAAGCCCATTTTATTCCATGTGCTTCCATCCCCTCCGCTCCTAAGTTAGCACGGCTGTTCATTCAACATGTTTACCGTCTACACTCCGCCCCCGTTAAGGTGGTCTCCGACCGCGGCCCCCAATTCATTTCAAAGTTCTGGAAGGCTTTTTTAGGGTTGTTAGGGGCCGCCCCGGCGGTCGCCGCCCCCTACCACGTTCAAAGTGACGGTGAGTCGGAGAGAACGAACAGAACCCTAGAGCAGTATTTGCGTTGTTACACCAACTACCACCAAGACAATTGGTGCGAGCTCATTCCGTTTGCGGAGTACGCCTATAACAATGCGGTTCATAGCAGTACAAAGAAAACCCCCTTTGAAATTGTGTCTGGTCGCTCCTTCCCGCCGTTGCCACAACTACCCGCAACAGCTTTGGATCCTCCAGAGTTTCAACAATGGATTTCATCCCTAGCCGAGGGGTGGAAATCGGTCCAGACCGCCTTACAACAGGCTAAGGACTCCCAAAAGCTGCAAGCGGATAAGCACCGCTCGGATTTCCCTCTGCGTGTGGGCGCTTGGGTGTATTTGTCTACCAAAAATCTCAGAGACGTGCATAAATTTTCCAAACTAGGCAAAAGATTCGTGGGACCTTTTCAGATTACTAAAGTGATTAATGATGTCACTGCCCGATTGGATTTGCCTAACTCTCTTAGTAACATTCATCCTGTCTTCCATTCCAGTTTACTCAAGGAGGCTCCCGCTTCCGATGCCTGGCACGACCCGCCGGAGAGACCCCCACCGACTATTATTGATGGCCACAAGCACTACGAAATTGACGCCATCCTGGACTCTCGCTTTAATCGCAAACGCTTACAATATTTAGTCTCTTGGGTGGGATATTCCTCTGGGTATAATCAATGGGTTTATTCCGAAAATATTGACGCCCCCACCCTTATTTCTGCTTTCCACCGCGCCTTTCCGCATAAACCTGGGGGGGGAGGGGTCTTCTTTAAGGGAGGCAGAGTGTAAAGGTTTCAATGGTGTTGATGG
>NW_025950277.1:0-16860 GCF_021028975.2 Sphaerodactylus townsendi | reverse complement strand
TCCTTCCTTCCTTCCTTCCTTCCTTCCTTCCTTCCTTCCTTCCTTCCCACACACACAAACACACACCTAATCCAGAGATAAAGGAACATGCTGTCAACTCTTTCCCCCTACATCAAAGCTGCTTTTCCCCTCATAAAACATAAAAAAAGAGTATTGGTGGCAGCAGTAGTCTGCTTTGGAAAGCCAGCTGAGGAAAGGCTTCCTCACCCAAGCACAGCAGATCTGCTGTATAATCCTCTAATTAGACAAAGCTGCCATTGTGAATGGATCCACCTACTGACCTGCCATGTTGTGACTGGTAGCTCCAAAGTTCAGGATTACTTTCAAAGTATCAATGATTTGCTGGCCAGTTTTTCTTGAAAATAACTAAACAAAATGTGCTTAATTTGGAATACAGAGAAATTAGTCTCATGACATAATTTCCACTGGATTCTCTGTTCATTTTCACATCCTTTTCTAATATTTATACGGTGTATTCTTCCTTTCTGTTTTGGTTTGCTCCAGCAGCCATCACATCTTACATCAACATGATACTGGAACTAAAATTAGCCTAGTTTGATTTGTTTTTTTGGCTGTCATTTCATTTCAGTTTATGTAAATATATAAACCTCACTGAGCAAAAGAGCTTAGATATAACACAGACTAACTTAAAAATTATGTAGCTGCCCAAATCCACTGCTATGTTTATATGAACTATCATGTTCTTAAACAAACAGCATTTTCTGATAATGTAGAAGAATTTAGTGTCAATGAATAGCCATCGCAGTAGCATAGTGTGACTCAGTGTCCATTTAATATATTATTATCAGTATTAAATTGCAGGCATATTAAGATGAACACTATCTTAATGCTTCACTAAAGGACAGTTTGCGGGTAGATGTGTGGCCCTTCCCGCTCGGTTATACTTTCCCCAATAAGACTCAAACACATTTTTAAGTGGATAAGAAAAATAGGCCATAGCCAAAGAACTTTATTAATAGAAAGCATAGGAAACAGATGGCGTAGCATGGGGGGTGATCCAAGCCTCTGGGCAGCACTAGTGCTGACCCCAAGGGTGAACAGAATTCCTCAGCCCAGCTGCTGAAGGAGTAAACCAAGCGAAAGATTGGAGTAAGACAAAGTCCATACCGGCGAAGTGCCCATGACTGGAGGCCTCCTCCAGTCATGGAGCGCAAGCTAGGGGCACAAGCTTCTAAGCCCCCCACAGGGCGTCCCTACCTTGAGCTTGCTCCACCCCCACCTCTTAAGGAGGTGTACAACACAGGGAAGCTCCCCCAGCTCCTCTTTCCAGTGGATCATCCCCCATGCGCAACCCGCTGATGGCTATGACAATAACAACATTACAATCTTCACAACATAACAGGGACGGGCGCGCATGTGCAGAGAAGCATCTGCAGCCGGCCACACTCACCCGGCCAGGCGAACGGGCTGCTGGGCCCCGCCTCCCATAATGGCGGCCACGGTAAGGCGCAGCCGCGCTTTAGCATTCTTGGTGAAATATGGTGAGAAATGTTGCCCTCTGCCCACAATAATAAAAATTACTAACATTTTAAGCACTGCAATGTAATAATATAAGGACTTTGTTCAGTAACTGTTATCAATAACAGTTATCAGTGTAAAGATATCCTTGTCTGGGGGCATCTTATTTTGGGGGAAGTCAGAACAAAACATTTAAAAACTCTGAGGTTTGAGTCAACAAACTCCATCCTTGGTAGCTGCCACCAGCCCCTTTATTTACCTAAACATCCAAAAGCCAAGGGAAAAGCTTCCAACCTTCCTGGGATTACAGTTAAGAAAGCAGACCACTTGCAGAGTTAGTTTCACAAAGCAGTTAACCTGGTAGAGTTTAGGACTGGATTTAGATTGAAGCCATCTGAAGACAGAAACACCACCAAGAATGATAAAAGGAAGTTCATTAAAATTGTGTAGGAATATAGTCAAGAGAACATAAAGCAGTGAGGATTAAAATAATACAATTTAAGCCAGAAAGGGATTAGCTATACAGTGCTACAGCACTGGTTCAAAAGGCAAGATTCAAGAGGCAAGATGTTACTGCTCCAGCTGTAATTCCTTTGGCTTCTCAAAGGCCACTCTATCCAGAGCAAGAATCCCAAGATGTCAAAAAGCAATGTTGCAAGGCACCAAAAACATGCTTGTCAAGGTCCAAATAGTGGATTAAGAACCATGGCAAAGGTACCCAGAAGAGCACTTTGCTGGAACAAATATCCTAACTTTTTGTATAGATGATCTGAAGGGATCAAGGCCCTTTGCCCAATAAAATCCATGCCTAAGACAGTGATAGCAAACCTTTTTGAGACCGAGTGCCCAAATTGCAACCCAAAACCCACTTATTTATTGCAAAGTGCCAACACGGCAATTTAACCTGAGTACTGAGGTTTTAGTTTAGAAAAAATGGTTGGCTCCAAGGCGTGCGTTTCTCGGGAGTAAGCTTGGTGGTAGTCGGTGGCTTTGCTTTGAAGCAACAGTACAACTCTTCCAATGGGTGAATCACGACCCTAGGAGGGTTTACTCAGAAGCTAGCCCCATTCCCAGCAACCGAGCTTACTCCCAGGTAAAGGTGCTTTAGTTCTTCGCATGAAAATCAGTGGGATTTAACAACACTAAACAGGGTTACCTACACTGCTTCCCCAAAACTCGGTCTTAAGTTTAATGCTAATAATCGAGCCCAGCGGCCCAGGCCAGCTTAGATGTGTGTATGTGTGTGGGGGGACTCTGTTTGTGCGTGCCCACAGAGAGGACTCTGAGTGCCACCTCTGGCACCCGTTCCATAGGTTCGCCACCACTGATCTAAGACAATTACATAACTCAGTTACTAACCAGGTGACCTAAAGGGTCAGAGTGAGATAAATAAGGTAGAATTTATTCTGCAGCCATTAACCATACTTTCTCACAATGACACAGCAATAATTTCATCAGCTTAATTAACTGAAATATGGCACCCTGGTTCTGTGGCCTTGGCAACCTAAGGAGTCAAGCTTGAGCCCATGTTTTACTTCTAGCCATTGGTCCATTATCTCAGTCAAGCCTATGCTATATTACAAGCACACAGCACAGTTAAATTCCACTCATCGTTTTATTGTAGGTCTTAAAGTCTTGACCAAAGTCTGAAATAACAAGAAACTGCATGGTGGAACTTAGTTTTTGACAGTCAGCACTCGTTTCTGGAACATTCTGACTAGACATGAGCAGGCACTAAGGCTGCCAACTTCAAGATGAAAGCTGGAGTTCTCCAGGAACTGATTCAGAGGTCAACTGGGGCTTCCAAAATCTGATTCTATGGTCTCACTTTCCCATTCAGGACCCTCCTCTGCCCAAATTCTATCCTCTTCAACTCTGTCCCCCTCCCCACAATCTCCAGGACTTTTCTAAGCCGGACCTGGCATCTCTAGCAGAAATTCTAAAACTGTGGCCATACAAACCATATGTTGCCTTGCAATGTGCCGTTTTATGGCTAGCAATACACACAGTTTCAACTAGATATTATCTTTTCCTTTTAAAGACATATCCTGTCGAGCAATCACAACTTTGGTTATCAAACTGGAACTTAAACAGGAATTCTTAATTTCAAAGATTTACTGGGAACCCAAGCTATACCTATTAACTTGCTCAGAGGACAGGAAGTTGAAGACCACTGTAGAATATATACCTGGAGTCTGGGTCTTTTAACACCTATAAAAATTAGCATATTCTCCTGGTCTTGCTTGCCTTGGTCTTGCTTGCCATGGAAAGTGGGAATGGAGGAAAAAATGTCCATACAAGAAATCGTGTTGTGACAGACATTTGCCCGCACTGCGCAGCAGTTGTTTTGTGTGTTATTGACTAATCTTAGGCTCATTCCGCACACGCAAAATAGTGCACTTTCAAGCTGCTTTCACAACTGTTTTTGCCATTCCGCACAGCTTCAAAGAGCCCTGAAAGCAGCTTGAAAGTGCATTATTCTGCGTGTGTGGAATGAGCCTTAGTAAAGAAGAAAACTTGCATGCACTGAAAGAAAAAAAAGCGGAAAGAATTTACCGTAGAAACAATGATATGTGGTTTCTAGGAATATAGGGCTTTGAGTTGGGGAAACTCATTTGCAAACTTTGGTCAAACATCAGGTACCAGTAAATTGGTGATTAGGCCTGACAACTCTGGTTGGAGAATTCTAGGAGATTTGGGGGTAGAACCTGTGGATGACACTGTTTGGGGAAAGAGAAAGAATTGCCACAGTGTCTATCCTCCAAAGTAACCATTGTCTCCAGGGGAGATCTCTAGGTCCCACCTGAAATTTGGCAAACTTATTGGTTCTGCTGGGCAATAAATGCTTTTTAAAGTTGTAAAACTAATTCACTGCTCTGTTGTAAAACTAATTCACTGCTCTGTTGTAAAGCCAATTCACTTCCCTAACCACAGAGTCTGGCAATAGTGAACACAGTATGCTATTTCCTATGCTATTTTCCCTTGTAATGAATAAAGGATACAAACATCACATTGCCAACATGATCCACAAATTTCTTCAAGTCATTCTTGAGGCTGAACTATATTGTAACTGAAATCAATGCAGATCTTAATTTTTGGCTGGAAAAGTGCTAAGAATCAAGACTGCTTGGAAACCACACACTGTGATTACGAAGCCTATTCAATAATCCCAAAATGTATAACAACCATCACGTAAAAGTACTCTGCGCAGTCCTCAAGTAATTGAAAACATTTTCCTGACTCAATAATAAAAAACCCTGAATGGCTTAAACAAGAAGTGTTTGTTTGTTTGTTTGTTTGTTTATTACTTAGATTTCTATACCGTCCCATCCCCGAAGGGCTCTGGTAGTTTAAAAACAGGTACTTGATCCCAGGTAGTTTAAAAACAAAAACTGGGAACTTGTGCATATGTTCCTATTTTATCCACCTGAAGAATTACTGTTTAAATAAGCTTATGCTTACGAAACAAAGCAGCGACTGCCAAGAGAAATCAGTCTCAGTTCTTAATAAAAGTATCAACACTTGACAGTTAACCACCTTAGATACATCTTGAATTACAAAATATTACTTGTATATAGCCACAAGTTCCTCATTCCTGCTATTCTGATACAAGCCACTTTCACAGTATGATACTTTATTAACCTGACCTTTACATTCCCCCAAAGGACACATATAAAACCATTTTAAGTTTTATTTCAAAAGGCTCGACATGTGACAAATATTTTAATTTTCATATCAACAAAAGAAGAGCAATTCCATGATAGAAACAGATATTTTAAATAGTTCACCATGAAATAAAATCATTTTGAACTGGTTCAAACAGATTTTAAGATTTGCTTTAGGGAACCCAGCCCCATGGCTTGTAGTTTATTTAAATGGTTGATCTACACAATAATATATGAAAAAATGTGGACATTTTGAAGAGGTGTGCTGTGCTCAGCTGTCTAAAAATTGCTGCCTTTGTTGGGCACATCCATCCTGACTCCAACTTGATCAGGAATTGTGCCAGCCTTGCTTATCCTTACTTGCACATGTTGTGTGCCAGGAACTGCACATCCCTAATGTACTCTCAGCCATAACAATCCTGCTGAGCACCAAGGTCACACTCTCACAACCCACACTAGCACCAGTGATATGATGGGCTGTTCAGGAGATGACTGTCCATCATGCCCGATGCCATTGTGAGCAACCTGCCTCATTCCAGCCAAATGAGTCACTACTTAACCAATCAAAGACTAGACCAGGGGTAGGGAACCTGCGGCTCTCCAGATGTTCAGGAACTACAATTCCCATCAGCCTCTGTCAGCATGGCCAATTGGCCATGCTGGTAGGGGCTGATGGGAATTGTAGTTCCTGAACATCTGGAGAGCCGCAGGTTCCCTACCCCTGGACTAGACCCACCCCTTAGAGGCCTCAAGTCATGCCACAAATAATCACTTTTTGAATGCAGGGCAACCTTCAGCATTTGTTCTCTGGCCAGCAACCTCATATTTATTTGTAAAACCAGCAAACAAAAAATGAAGCAGGCCTTACCTATAATAAAAGGATTTACCGCAATGTCACTGACAGTTGTGCTTCGAGTTGTAGATCATCATTGCCAATAAAACATTGTAAGGTACAGTCACGGCAACATAAAACGCTAAGCTAATAAAAATAAGCCAGTCCCAGCAGGCTTTAAAAGTGCTAAAATGCAAAAGTATGAATTTGGACTTTTTTGCATCTGAAACTTTATATTCTGGAAATGCTGGTTTATCTACAAAACATTCTGAAAGAAAAAGAGAGAAATACATTGAGAAAAATATTATGTTGGTTCCTAACGCTTCAATATTCTTAAAAAGTTTCTTTTCTCTTAGAGTTTAAATTAATACCTCTTATTTTCATACTTCTTCATAATTCAATATAACCATAATTTCACATAAATGGAGGCAGGAAATGTACCACTCGCCTGCAAAGATAAGGAAAAATGAACATGTTCCATAATAACTGAAGAGGCCAAAGTGCCTTCAACAGAATGGCTGCTACGTCTAAATTCTGAGGGAAATGGCTTTAACTGTTTGAAATCTAGACTATCCATGTAAGATAGCATTTAAAATTCAGCCATAACTATTTTGATGTAGCCATTATGATTATGGACACATTAAGCTACTGATAAATTAATTGTGCTAGCTCACTTCCCTTCTGGGGTTGCACTAGATTTCAGAAGTAAAACACCACTTGGACCCTCTTATTTCTTTTTTAAATAGTTGTATTAGAAAAAGCCTTAATCATTTCACTGACTGTGGACATTAAATAATTGCAGTGCTTTAAAGTACTTATTATAGATGGGCACACTCCAAACACATGTAACCATCTTAAATTTCAGTTTGGTTAAATGGAAGAGTTAAGAACCTAGCAGTTTTTATTTTGTATTATTTCTTCTTGTGATTTTCTATAAGGAAGGCCTTGTTAATGTTAGCACAAAGTACATTTCCAAAATTGAATTCATATCCTTATCCAACATACAACCAGAAACTCTTGCTGCGATATTGCCTCATCTTTTGGAAAGAAACAAATAGCACCAAGACTTACCTTGAATATAATAATAAAAGTGTCATTTAAATCAAGGGATTCAAATCATAGGTTTAACTTTGGCGGATTCCACATGGGCCAAAAACAGCGGTGTGAAAATGGTGTAAACCCTTTTACACCATTTTGAACGCTTTTACACCACTTTCACACCACTGTTTTTAGCCCACGTGGAATCTGCCTTTGTTTTGCTTGGACTGTATTCTACAAGTCATGAATGCATATTTTGATTTGGTTGTATGAGTTACTAGTGATTAACTCTCAGGCCCCGATAACTTTGTGCTTCTGAAATTATACATTAAAATATATCGGTAGGCAACAAACTACTGTCAACTTTGAAAGAGCATGGATATAAAGAATTTGCCTTCAGTTTCTCTTATTTATATTGGTAACAATTACCAAAATGTGAAGGTTGGTTAGACTAAGAAACTTTTTTAACCAAAGAAAGACAAGTAACAAAGTGGGAATGCAACAACCATATTTCCCAGAATGCAGTCTATGGAGGATATTAAAAGAAACTGTTCAAAAAAATAAATACCAGAATAATACATATAGTATTTTGCAGCCTGACATATCAGTTATGGTTGCTTAGAGATGAGTCCTAGCTGATATTGGGATTGCAATTAAAGTACAAGCAGATCATATTATGTAATGAACCAAACTACACAGACATCCATTTCAAGTCCAGAGAGAAATCGCCTGTTGGGTTTTTAGGTTTTATTTACAGAAGCGATTTGAGTCTATCCAGACTCTCACTAGCAATTAAAAGGAGACTGAAATATAAATATCTTTTACATTAGATCTGTACAGGCAACACAAGCAACTTGGCTTAAAAGAACAAAACAAAAACCTTCCTGTGATGCTAAACACTTTTGCACCATCTAGGGAGTGCACTTCTAATGGAACTAATTTGCACATGAAAAAGTATTTGGCCTTGTGAATCAGTCTTAACACATCAAAACCAAAGCAGTGAAATGGAAGACCCCATCCAGCAGTCACAAACGGTATTCCCACAGGGGTATGCAATCTAGGAGAATCTCTCTTTGATGCTGGGTTGTGACATCAGCTATTAGGATAAATGAGAATACAACTGGAACTGCTGCCAGTCAAGGTCTGAGACTGTCTTATGGTCCCTTACAGAGCTAGATTCTGAAAGCCTTATGGACAAATCTGTGCATTAAACAACAGGTATCTTTTGCTCAGTGATTGTAGTTGTATGCATATGCCATGATACCAATCTCATATAGAGATTATATTGACATTTCATCTAAAGTGAAATTAAAAATGAGTTTTTGAAGGTTCGTTTTTGGTGAAATGCACACTGAATTCCTAGAGTTTTCATAAGACTCCTGAAATTTGTTGGGTATCTGTGTATATATTTCTCTGTGTTAGGGATGAACTTCTACCCATGATTTGGCTGTTATCAATTTTTGACAAAAACAACTACTAAGCTAATTGGAAGGTCCTTCAGGCAAAACAGCTGACTTAAAAAAATTCACAAGTGTAATGCAAAAGCACCATGACATTTTCTCAGTTATGAGTTACATATTCCTAGTTTCAAGATTCTGGGGATCGAGGCAAGCTGCTTTCTATATCAAAACCTTTGAACTGTCTGAAATTCAAACAAACTCAGAGGAGTGTATAGCATATAAGCGCTAACCAGCCACAATCTGTGCTGAGAACTTTGTGAAGAAAAGCAACCAACTAGGCCTGTTCTGCACGGGCCTGTGAAGCAACAGTCAACTGGTATAAATGATACTGGTGGAGCCCCGGGACTGTTTGCATGCTTCTGTGCAGGGGCTAGAATTGCTGTGGCCCACAGAGGCGACTTTGCATAGAGGTGCCTGTATTTTGTTTGTAAACCTACCTTCCCGCTTCTCCTGCGGAACCCTGCAGGGATGAGGGGACATGCCCCGATAGCCGCTGGCAGCGCCTCGAGGGTCAGAGGGCAGGAGCCGTGTCCCCTAATAGTCTCTGCAGAGCTCCGCAGGGGAAGGGAAAATAAGATTCTGAACAAAGCGGAGATACCCTGAAATTAAAGCCTCTGACCCAGTGCCATTAAGCTCCAGCACTGGGTGCAAAATGCTGTTTCTGAAAAGACTCGCAAGTTTAGCGAGTTACGGAAACCACCATTTCTCCACTGGTGGGGGGAAGAAAGCATGACACTGCCTCATTTCAGAGGCGGCTGACACGTGAAGTTCTCCCCCCGACTGGTGTTTTTACCAGCCCCGCACCAGTGTTTTTGGCCCATGCGGAGTGGGCCAGATTACTGCCAGCCATAACATGAAACTAAGCTATTCTGGCAGATTTTACTGCCTGCCTGTGACATATTAATCTGTCTCTATCCTATTCTCCTTAACATATAACATCAGGGACTTTGCTGGGCTGTTCTTGAGGACTTAGCTTGAGTGAACCTGGCTGCACCAATGGAGCGGTGAGCTTCTGGGTGAGTTTCTTTGCCTAACTTGTATCAAGTAAAGCGTGTGAGTGTTCACTACACCGTGCCTTATTACCTCCTTTGTAGCCAGCCATTGACAATAACACAGTTTAACACACTTGCAACTGAAACATTATGATGGCTGTGTTTTTGTTCTGCATGTTGACCTTCCGTGTAGTATAACTGAAAAGAAACTTTAGACCTAGAAGATATGATAAATGAAATTATGAGTAGCACCAATGAAACTAATGCTACAAAACTCACACAAAATAAGCTTGGAATGTTATACCTACATTATACCTACAGCACAAAATTAGCTTGGTGTGCTATACTTACATTATTAAGTTTCAATTTGTTCTTTTCTCTTCTTTGTAGGTGTCCAGAGATGTGATAAAGGACAGCTCTACTTCGTCTACGTGCTGAATCAAAATGTGATCCTGCTTTTCCCCTTCCTTTGAATTTTTCTGATGAACAATGAGAAGATACTATTAAACCATGGGAACAGTATTTTGAAAAGCAAACGATTAATACTTCAGGTTTTATAAGTTTGGCATCTGAAACTTCTGTTAAATCTTTTGTTTTTGTTTTAAAAACTATCTCAGAGGGAAAATAAGAATTAGAATGGATTAAGTACACAAAAGCTAAGGCTACATGCATGGAGACTTCTTCAAACTGTAGGAATTAGACTGATGGATTAAATACAGGCACATCCACTCTTAGTGAATGCGACTTTTTGCAAAGGTCTCCACATGCGCAGCTCTGGATTACAAAGAGCAGTCTCATGTGCAGCGGCCATTTGCCCCATGAATATTAAAATCTCTTTAGGCATTTATGGTTCCTAACTACATCAGGGACCTGAATCTGCACAGTGGCAGTTAATTCTAATTCATATATTTGCAAGAGCCAGCATGGTGTAGTGGGTAAGAGCAGCGGACTCTAATCTGAAGAACCAGGCTTGATTCCCCATCCCTCCACATGAAGCTTGTTGAGTGGCACTGAACCAGTCACAGTTCTCTCAGAACTCTCTCACACTATGTGGAGGAAGGCAATGGCAAATGAGGGGCCTAATTACCTAAACAGTGGCCCCCCACAGCTGTGCCTCCCCTACAGAGGCACTTCATCCCACCTCTGCCAGGCAGGATGCAGTTCAAAGATCCAAGCCTGGCCCCAGCCATGCTCAGACTGAAGCTGGCTGCTCTGGAATCTCCAGCTTTATAATTCAGTTAGGTGGAGCTTGAGGGGAAGAATCAACAGTATAAAGCTAGAGGGACTGAGGCTCATTCCGCACATGCAGAATAATGCACTTTCAAACTGCTTTCAGTGCTCTTTGAAGCTGTGCGGAATGGCAAAATCCACTTGCAAACAGTTGTGAAAGTGGTTTGAAAATGCATTATTTTGCTTGTGCAGAAGGGGCCTGAGGGAAGCTGGCTTCAGTCTGAGCTCAACTGAAACCAGTGTTGGATCTAGCTCTAAGCTTCAGGCTGGAGCTTAGAGCTCAGTACAAGCCTACCCTTAGCTGGGCTCAAATGGGCCCTTGCTGCTCCATCTCCTTGAGGAGGTTGGGTGTGGCACACCTGACTGCCACTTGCTGATGGGGCAGAGTGAGCCCATCTTCTCCATCTATAATCTCCACGTGGAGATTGTGAATGGGGCAAGCCCTGTTTGCTGACCTTCAACTGTGCTTCTGAACGGGTGCAGTTGGAGGTGGGGTGCAACTGAAAAATGCATCTGCCAGAAGTGATGCCTGGGGATCAAGACCCCCTCCTGCCCCCTTAAATACACTACTGTGGCAAACCTCCACAGAAGTCACTTAAAAACCCTATGGGGTCACCATAAATCAGCTGTGACTTGACCATACACCCACTCCAAGATTGTTATAGGCTGCATATTATTCAGACACATGGGGGTGACTTCAGGTCAAACTAGACCAGTGATACACAGAGGCTAGCAGCTACATATTGCTCTTTGACATATCACCCATGGCTCTTCTGGGTACTGCTCCTCAATACGATACCTGCCCCACATTCAAGGAAAGGAACCAAGGTCACTGTCCTATGGAGATGAGAAGAAGTTTCCTCCTTGAAACTACTACCACTTCAGGGGCTAAATGGTGAGTGAGATGCAAACTGCCTGAGCTTACAGTTTCATGCCTGACACAACCTCCCCTTCTGCAGCCCCCACATCTCATCCCAGGACCCAGGTAGCCACTGGAAGAAAGAAAGATGCCCCAGAGAATAAAACTACCACTATCAAAATGGCAGCCACCCATATTAGGATGGGGATAGTTGTGTGATGGTGGTTTTATTCCCCTTTGTCCAAACCTGCCTTTCTCTCTTCAGGACATCTTGGCAATCTCACTCTTTCCCTAGCTGAGGTGACTCATGATGAAGAGAAAGAGGTAGAGGCCACTCTACATGTTCACAAGCCCTTAAAATGTTACGCTATATATTTACTATTGAACAGTTATATTTTATGTGAATTTTATGCATATGTTTGGTAGGATGTAGTATGGAGATCAATTGTAATTCATCCCATTAGAACTTTGGACCCCATCTGGAGGATAGTAACCTTAGAGTCCCATATCAGTGCTTTATTTGGTGGATTGCTAGAGGTAGATTAATATAAAAACAGAGTTCCCACTTCTCCCGCAGGTCAGTGAGTTCTTTTTAAAGGGCACATGTGTCTTCAGCTCAGGTGTAGTGGAAGTGGATTAATTACACATGCTCTATGTGGCAAATAAATACCTAAGAAATAAATAGCGGTGTCTAAACCACTTGCAGCGCATTAGAATGTGTTTCTGTTTTCACCCAGGACTGTGCATAAACATTCCATTAACTTTTTTTTCTGATTCATACTTACACTTGAGCATTTAATAAAATAGGGAATCACAAAAACTTCATTTTCTTTCAATACAATCATCTTACATCATCTTAAAAGGCACTTCTAGAACTTTTAAAAAAGGTTTTTAAATAAATATTACTGCATGGAGCCAGCAATGAGAAAAAGAAATTGAGGAGCCTCAAACAAAACTGTCCATCAACTAAGACTAATTAAAATCAATGTCAAATATACAGATGAGGGGAAGAAAAATCCAATTAGCACATCCGGAAATTAACAATGGATAACAAGTATATCTAGACACTGGCAAAAAAAAAGAAAACAAAAAGACTAGATGCCTACATGATTGATGTGAAGGCTCAAATGCAAAGCAAATCCATTAGTGAAGTAACAGAGTAGACCTGCCTCTCTCTCTCTGTCTCTAAGTGATTATGGAAACAGCCCATTCATCCTGTACAACTGGTGAAGGATGCTTTTGAATGTCACAGTTACAGCCCTATGGGCTTGCTATCTTGCTATTTTCAAATGCATAGACTTCTCTTTTTAGCTGTTTCCAAGATATGGATATCCTATCCCATCAAAGCATTATGTTACTGCCAAATACTAATTTATCAGCCAGAATTCACACATTCCACCACAACCGAAATGAAAAACAATAGACACTAAAATACAGATTAATTAGGGGTTATTAAAAGTTTTGAACTGTGCTTGAGCACTCAAACAGCTAGTGCAGCTTCCAAGAGAAATGCTCAATTAGGTTTGCTAGCAACCTGCATTAGTTCAACACTCATCCTGGCCAACAGCAATGCCTTGTTTCTCCTCACCTGCACAAAATTACCTCACACTATGCAGTGAAGGGGTCAAGAGATGATGTGCAGCATCAAAGGATTTACAGCCACATCCAAAAAGGGGAGGGGGGTTGTGCCAGCACATATGCCCACCCTGCCAGGGCATTTGGCAAATGCACTGGTGGGGTGGACAACCTGGAAGGTGGGCAGGTGACTGGTATTCTGCCTTGCATTGGCATCTGATCAGACATCAACATGGGGCAAGGGGGTGGGGGCTTTCCTGGGGTCAGCTTTCCCCTGGGCTTTTAGGCCATAGGTGCCCTGAAAGGATGGTATAAGTCCATTCAGCTCCATAAAGGGCTTTCAGCAATCCAGGAAGATTTGTTTGTGTTCCCGCCTCCCTGTGCCACCAAAAGCCCCCTGGAGGCAGTGGGGTGGCACAATAGGCTCAGGCTCTAGATGGGGTTGCCCATTTCCTCAGGCTCCATCATACCATATGGCTTAAGAGGGTAGGTTTGGCTGCCTCTCCCCATCCTTAAATGCCTGAAAGCATTTGGTAATGTAAACAGTAAATAACAGTTTGGGCAACTCCATGCAGAAAGAGGGAGGGGACTGCACTCTTTTCTCTTGGTTTCACTAACCAATACCAAGCTTTGGTGCACTTTCACAAGCAGTTTAAAGGAAAAACATTTGCCTAATAAGCCTATCATTTTTATTTTCTTAAAAATCCTAACAGCGTGTATATGTGAGGGAGAGGGAGGATGACAAAAACTACCCTCCTCTGTTTTTTCAAATGATGTTATGCTAGTAGAATAGCCTGTTTGGATTCTACCACCCATTTTTCCTCCCAAGCTTCAACTGGGAATTGTGCAAAAATAAAAACCTTTTGTTGTCTGTGACACTTATGTTACATTACATCCTAAGCAGAATTACAGCCCTTCTAAAACCATTTAGGACTGCACTGTTAGTCCATGTCAGCATATTTAGGTATACTCCTATGCAAACTTACTGAGGGAAAAAGTCATACTGATTTGAGTCTTTCTCAAAAAAAAAGTACTCATGGGATTGCAGAATCATAGCTTAACCAGGTTTATTCAGAAGCAAGCCCCATTCATTTAATAGTACTTACTTCCCAGCGTGCTTAGTTTTGAAGCCTTAAAACACCTATCTACCTCCCAATGCTATGGAACTCTGTTATTGAAAGGTTCTCCCTAACAAAAATAACTAAATGTAAGGTGGATTAAATGCTGCACAACAAGCAATGGTATCACAGCTGCTAAATCTCTGCCCTTTCCCGTCTGCAACCGTTTACTGGGGATGTTAGTAAGTTCAAGCTTATTCTAAAGAGATAATGATCATCATAAGCAGATATCTTTGAGCCCATTTAAATGATGCTTTCTTTTCTGACCAATAGTTTTAGGGATATGATTAACCTCAGAATTGACTACACATCAACGGCGAACAATAATGTTTACTGCACAATATTGTAACAAAGAATTAACCATTGTGAAGTTTCGCTACATTTCAACACACACTCCTCCACAATTCTTCTTCTGTAATCTACACAGTGGTGTGGATTTTCCTGAAAAAAATGATACATTTTTCTGAAAATGTTAGGAAAAATTCTCAGATGCCCTGAATATATCATGATCCAACTTTCCATGCTTGTTGTGACCTTTAGTAAACATTTTTTTAAAAAAATCCATGTCAATGTTTTATTCCAATAGAAGCAAATACTAGAATTAAGTATTTCACTAGGAAACCCCCTCCAAATCTTCACTTAAATTTGGTGTTTCAAATGGAAAGTATTTTATCGTAATAACAGTTGCATTGATGTTTTAAAACATTTAAGAAAAAGGAACGGAATGCATTGTCTGCAATCCTAAGCAGAGTTACACTGTTCTATATTCAGCGATGTCAATAGGCTTAGAAAGATGCAACTCTGTAATTTTAGGACACCCAAAGAACTGTGTATGACATGTAGTTACTATGGTTATCCACATGACAGATTCAAAAGAATTTAATTCTCGTCGATGGAGGTCAGTGGGACATCTTGACATTTTCTTTGACTATTAGTTTAGTATCAGAATAATACTAACAATGTCCTTTTCACCATGTGAGAAGATACATATCACTAGCAGCTTGAACTCTGGTTTTGATTTGACCTACATGGCCAATGCAATGAATTTATAAGTTTTAAAAAAAATAAAATCAGATTAGTGTATGTATTTGGGTTTTTATTCCTTCACCTCCTTGGTTTTCGAATCAGTAATACCATGCATGTGATCCTTCACACAATTCATACAGATAATCACATAACAAAATGACAACTTTGAAATTTTCAGACATATCTAATGCTGTATGGTCAATGGCACCCATTTATTAATTCTCTGAAACAATGAATTTTTAGAAATGGAAAAATAAAGCACTAGAAATGTTCTTCCCATATCTCTGACTACACACACAGATATCTTTTTTCTTTAGGCTTCCTAGAATCTCTCTTTTCCTGCCACTAGACTTTTCCTGTTGCATATGCCACAGATGTCAATTTTCTATCAGGCAATACCTAGCAAATCAATCAATTGACGGGAAATACAAGAAACCACCAACTACACAAAATTCTGTCTTTTCTCCAGCCAGTAGGAACTACATGTTTTGAATCCCTATTTTGTATGCAAGTTCAATTTATGAACCTGTGTTTATACATAATCTCACTTAAATTCAACAACCATAATTTATGTAATAATAGTTACTGCCACATATTGCCATGTCTTCAAAATTTGTCATTTGCTAAACACATATAATCTTCCTTATTTCATTTATTTAACATGTACTATCCGCCATCCTTCTCTTGTCCATTTTTCTACTATTGTTAAAGGTATACTACTAGCTATTATATGACATTAAATATTTTACTGGGAATTTTACACAATTATGTTCTAAGTGTTGGCCCTTGGAACAGGTTTTAACTGTCTCCTGATTTGTCCAGCAGGCCATTCATTATTGCTATAGGGTGATTTGACAGAGAAAGTTTCCCCTGTCTCATTTGCTTACAGAGCAGGCCCAGAGAAAGAAGCCAACCCCCCCTCCTTTTTTTTAACGGCCACACAAGCTTTTAAGCAATTTAGCCAATAAAAGTCTGTTCTCTCTTTGTATGAATAATGCATGTAATCATTAATGAATTAGGACATAAGAGTATGGAAAATCTATTCACCATTCAGCACCTTATGAATATGTTCTTTCACTGTCCTCTCAGGGCACCAAGCACCAACCCTAATAGACACAGCTTAACTAAAATTTTGCTTTAAAAGTCTATACTAGGCCAGTAGAAAGCCTTCTTGCTCCTATGACTGTGGAAAAGAATGTGAAAATATCTGGGGAATGCCTCGAAAGAAACGAATTGGATTTTTCACCATACATGGCCCTTTGTAGCCATAAGCAACTTATAGTTTTCTAATTTTCTCAGGGCCCTTCTTTGTTGCTCCTTACAGCTCTGTCATCTGCTGATTGAATATCGGCCTGTCCCCTCCCAGGAGGTTAATGCTGGACAACATCTATTTATTTTAATTGTGGAAGATCACTGCTGCTAGTGTTTTAATGTTTAATTTATTTATTGTTTTAATTGAAGCTATTTGCTGTCTTCAAATGTTGATTGTTTTGTAAACCACCCTGAGCCCTTCGGGGGTAGGGCGGTCTATTAAATGTTTAATAATAATAATAATAATAATAATAATAATAATAATAATAATAATA
>NW_025950276.1:0-10060 GCF_021028975.2 Sphaerodactylus townsendi | reverse complement strand
ATATATATACAGTTATCCCTGCCACATCGCTGGGGTTAGGAGCGCGTTATATAGCTGACTCTTTGAAAGGGAGACAATATCCTTCTTCCTATTTACTTATTCTGGTATATTCTATTTGCATTTCTCCACTTTTAAAAAAACATTGAGATATAGATCAATCGTTCTGAAGGCTGATCTGGACAGCCAAATTCAGAAGCACCAAGCGCTCGTTTTAAAATACATTACATTCATAATTTCCACAAAACAAGATCCACCCATTACGTTTCTAATAAACAGCAGGTCTTCTGGTTTTTGGTTTACAAAGTATGCTTCACAGATCCCACCTACACCCACCTGGAGACCTCACCTGGTCTCCAGAGCAGAAGAAACCTGACCCACAGAACTCCTAGTGCTTCATAGCATTTATTTTGTTCAAAAAGTACAAATTTAATTGTTTATTCATAGTCATTCTTGTTAATGAGGCAAATACGCAATCTTCATAACAAATACTCAGAGGAAAGAAGCCAGTTACTCTGAAATAGCATCATTGCATTCAGGAAATGCTTTTTCCTTTGCTTCTGAAACTTACACTAGAAATGCAGTTTGTGGTGAAACTGTGGCCATTTTTGACCCTATGCAACTGAAGAAATTGGTCCGGGAAGCCACCAGAATTTAATTTTGTGTTCACACTGAAATGGCTGCCTCTTATAATGATATCTGGTGGCATTCCTATCCTTCTGGCCAAGCTATTGGCCACACCATATGCACGTGATTTACCTCAGAAAAGGGAATCCTTGCAGAGAGCAAAGATGGTACCACATAGTGGTCCACCTTGATAGGGCCATGAAGGGCTGAGCTGAAGTAGCAGTTTGGCAATGCTGTCCTAAGTAGAGTTGTGTTGGGGGTTTTGCCATCAAGTCACAGCTGACGTATGGCAACCCTGGTAGGTTTAACATCATTCAAGGCAAGATATTCAGAGATATTGCCTGTTTTTGTATCATATCCCTAACATTCCATGCAAGTTTCCCACCCAAATACTTGCCAGGGTCAAGGCTGAGAATGTATGACTGGCCCAAGGAAACCCAGCAAGTTTCCATGGCAGAGTGAAGATTCAAATCTGATTTTCCTAGTCCAGTGGTGGCGAACCTATGGCACGGGTGCCATAGCCCTTTCTGTGAGCACACGTGCACAGAGTCCATCATGAGAAGGGGCGGAAAATCACACCCACACCCACACGCACATCTAGACTGGCTTGAGCACGATCCTTTACCAGGGAGTAAGCTCAGTTGCTGGCAACGGGGCTTGCTTCTGAGTAAACCCTCCTAGGGTCGTGATTCACCCATTTGAAGTGTTGCACAGTTGCTTCACCAAGCTTACTCCTGAGTAACACGCGTCTCAGAGCCAACCCATTTTTCTAAACTAAAACCTCAGTATTCAGGTTAAATTGCTGCGTTGGCACTTTGCGATAAATAAGTGGGTTTTGGGTTGCAATTTGGGCACTCCGTCTCAAAAAGGTTCGCCATCACTGTCCTAGTCCAACAGATCCTTTAACCAGTACACCACACCAGATCCCTAAGCAGAGTTACACTCTTCTAAGTCCCAGAAGGGTATAACCCTCTTTAGAACTGTAATAAACATTGTGAGGTACTGGTTGTTGTGAGTTTTCCAGGCTGTGTGGCCGTGGTCTGGTGGATCTTGTTCCTAATATTTCGCCTGCATCTGTGGCCAGCATCTTCAGAAGTGTATCACTGTGATACACCTCTGAAGATGCCGGCCACAGATGCAGGCGAAACATTAGGAACAAGATCTACCAGACCACGGTCACACAGCCTGGAAAACCCACAACAACCAGTTGAATCCGGCCGTGAAAGCCTTCGACAATACACTGTGAGGTACTGTTGGTTGAGAACTAACAGCTCCATTTCACCTAACAAATAGCTCTTGGTAACCCAAAAGTCTTCCTATTGTTGAGTCAATGCAAGTGAACTACCTTTTGCAGGGGCAGTATCTTTCATTCTTTGTGACTGACTCCACAACTACTTACTGTCCCCCTCCAACAGGTTAAAAACAGCAGACGATCTCCTTGATTCCCTGACGCTTGCAAGCCACCAGTTGCTTTCCGTTTGTCACAAATATTTCCCCTTGCCGTTCCCTACTCACCTGCCAAAAGGAGAATGTGTAAGCAGCACAGTCCGATAATCTTCAACAAGAGTGTCTGGTGTGAGGTAGTCAAAGAGCAGCTTGGGACTTATCTTTGCTTTCAGGATGCTGCCAACTCTGAGGCAAAGCTGAGGCTTAACATTGCTTCTTTGTGATACCCTCAGTCTGCAGACCACTGGCTGCTCCTCATGATCTGCAGCTTCTACACAGACATCCAGCTTCTGCTGTTTAGAGCTTTACTGCCCACGCTCCCACGTTCAGCTTACTGCATGAATTCACTGTGCCACTAGAGGGCAGTAAAGGGATCCCTGGAAAGTGGCTGAAAAAGCATGGAAAATATTCTGATTTTTTAAAAAAATATTGCACTTAATACAAAAATAATAATAGTTCCTTTTGCCTCCCAGGGCATAGTTTCACAATCATTCTCCTACACTAAGAGAAAGATTGGATGCGTAGCTGCAAGAACGACACACGCTTGTATTACTGTGGACTATAGTGGACTATAGAAGGAATAGCTCAGAAATTCAGCCCTTGACTATGAATGGAGATCAAGTAGAGCGGGTGGCAAGTTTTTAATTTCTGGGCGTTATGATTAAAGAGGACTTGACCTGGGGCATACAGACTGCTGCGGCGGTTAAGAAGGCCCAGCAAAGACTGTACTATCTGAGACTTTTAAGGAAACAACAACTGAATGGAAAACTTCTGGTGTCCTTTTACCGCTGTGCTATAGAGAGGGTCTTAACCTACTGCATCTGCGTATGGTTCTCCAGTTGCACAGTGGCAGATAGGAAGGCGCTCCAAAGGGTGATCACTACTGCCCAGAGGATTATCGGCTGCCCTCTCCCCTACTTGGAAGAACTCTATCATTCCCGAAGCCTAAAGAAAGCCCAAAATATTCTGAGAGACCTGTTTCATCCAGCACACTCTCTTTTTGAACTGTTACCATCCGGCAGACGACACAGGTCTATCAAAACTAGGACAAAGAGGCTTAGAGACAGCTTCTACTCTAGAGCTGTGGCTAGGCTGAACTCCGCGGCTTCGTGTTGATGTGTTTGGGGCTGTGTAGGGATGGGTGGAGGAAGGGGAAAGTGAGGATGGGGTATGAGTCTGAAATTGTGTGCATTGAGGAATGCTGCTGTAAATTTCGTTGTGCGTGCACAATGACAATAAAATGCTTATGCTTATTATTAAACATTAAAGAATTTGATTAGGGCAGGACACACGGCAGGGGGAGCATCTTGGAATGCTAAAGGAGATTCCGTATGTGCAACCAGCTTTTAAGTGCCATCAGTGATGTCCACCCTATTCAATCTCCTCCCTCTGGCCCATCTTTACATTCACGAGGGTGCACTGTGCGCGTATTTCTGAACCCAGTCACCAGGTGTTCAGAGGGATTTGCATTCCTCTGTTCCTCATCATCTCTATATTGCAAACATTATGTTAAATTGCCAGCTCATTTCCATAAATCAATGGAAAAGTACAACATGTTTGTATTGCTTGCTTCATAATTACATTTGCAAGCGCACACACGGTCTACCCACAAGAGACTTAATAAAATTAATTTACTCAGGGAGCAGGTTGCTCAAGATGGTGCTTAGTAGCACGGAGAACAGCAATGTGCAAAAAAACAAACAAACAAGTGTCACGTTATGAAACAGGGGATCTATCCTTCCAACCACCTGTGGTGCGACAGATGCAGCACATGCTGACTTCCATCTACAAGCACTACATGAGGGCCCTTCTCCAATGCAAAATCCTTGGCGTTTTCCATTTTCACCCCACGGCCACAAGCTCTCCAAGGCCTCTCTGGCAATGGTGTGTTAGAGAGGAACGAATGCAGCAGTTTGCTCATGGCTACCCTGCCATTTGGCAGCACCAATCAAGGGCTTCGGCATAAATACTGCATTGACTCTAACGCACGTGGCCTGGAAGGTCAGGCCACTGCCTGCCTCAGTCTACAATCCCAAAATGGGTGCATGGAGCATTTCAACCATATGCTATTCTGCAGTCCTTCCAGACCTGTTTCTACCCTGATTATTGAACGTGGCAGTTAGGTTGGTGGTTTACTGAAGGGTCTACCTCCTAAAGCAGTGGCTCTCAACCTGTGGGTCGGGACCCCTTTGGGGGTTGAATGACCCTTTCACAGGGGTCGCCTATGACTCTCTGCATCAGTGTTCTCCATCTGTAAAATGGATAAATGTTAGGGTTGGGGGTCACCACAACATGAGGAACTGTATTAAAGGGTCGTGGCATTAGGAAGGTTGAGAACCACTGTCCTAAAGCACCTGCAGAGAGGCCAGCAGTGGAAGTAGTATAGCAAGTGGGCGATTCAGGGGTGGTCAGCGGCACTCCAACACGGGGGCTCTCCGAGGGAGGGCTCCAGAATAGCTACCCTGGATGCCCTGTGACTAAGACTGGCCCTGTGGAAAAGCCAGGGGATTATCAATTCCTACTTTTCTTGGGTATCACATAAAGGATACTATCAACTTCCTGTTAGGCGCTCAACCAAAAATAAAAACAGCCTGCCCTCCATACCCAAGGAATGATTCTTCTTCAGAACGATGACCTTCTGTCTCCATGGAGCCTCAGCAACATTCCAAATTCAAATATACGGAAGGTAGAGAAGGTGCAGTTTTTTACAGAGAGAATTGTCTTTAGGAGAAACTCTTGAGCAGTGGCGTATCTACCTAGGGATAAGGGGTACCCCTTGTCCCCGGGCGCCACTCTTCTGGTCATGTGGGGGGCACAAAATTGGCCCCCCACGTGACCAGGAAGTCCTGCTGCCTCATCGTTTTCGCATGCCTCAACCCTGTTCGTGTCAGTCGAGGCGGGCAAAAATGATGAGGCAGCATGACTTCCTGCTGCCTCCAAACACCCTCAGCCCCACCCTGGACTCCCTGGAGGTGGGCACCCTAGACCTTGCCCATGTCCATGGTGACATGGGCGGGGTCAAGGGCAGTGGGGGGTGGAGGTTGGGTGCATCAGGGGGTGGAGCTGGGGATGGGGGGGCAGAGCCTGGGAGGCGTCCTGGAGACAATTTGTTTCCGGGCGCTGCTTACCCCTGGTACGCCTCTGCTCTTGAGCCATTTGGGAAAAGTTCTGTGGGTTCGTCGCCAAGTCAGACTTAGAGCTATGTGTCTGACAGGGCATTATCATGTTCGATAGCTGGACTTTATGGGAAGGGGGCAGGAGTGCCCAACCCATATGGAACAAGGTTGGCCATGCTACAAAGGAGGATGTTCAACCATGTGGTGGAGATACTGGCTTTGGGTTTAGGCATGGTTTGGCTGTCACACCCACAACAGATCTGACCAGAAACAACAGACTGTCCAAAGCATGATGAACTAAAGGCCCTGTGGGTGTTTCAGATGCCTATTTCTGCTGAGCCTGTGGATTGCATACCATTTTGTTTAGTCCATGTACCTACTGTCATGGTAGCAGTCATGTTTACTAATGGAAATAAATCCATCTTAACCCCATGTCACAATCCTGATATGTTCACATGCCCAATAAGCCCTTCTTCATTTGTCAAGTGAGAGGGACTGGCTGCCTGTTCAGCAACGCAATCCTTCACACTTTGTCAGTGGGGACCCCCATTTTCACTAGTCACAGACATGCCCATCTGTGGTGGCCACAGCATCCCAAAGGCTTGAACCATCAGCCCAACCCACCCCCATTTGACACAGTGGCATTTGCCTAACCAGCACTTCTCATTCTGGATGGCCCATTCAATAGGACAACAGGTGGTATATACAACTTGATTATCCTAAAGTTCACATTTCCTAAACTTGGAATGTGAACTCTGGCACCCCATAATACAGTGGTGGTGAACCTATGGCACGGGTGCCAGAGGTGGCACTCAGAGCCCTTTCTGTGGGCACGCATGCACAGAGTCCATCATGAGAAGGGGCGGAAAATCACACCCACACCCACACCCACACCCACATCTAGGCTGGCTTGAGCACGATCCTTTACCAGGGAGTAAGCTCAGTTGCTGGCAACGGGGCTTGCTTCTGAGTAAACTCTCCTAGGGTCGTGATTCACCCATTTGAAGTATTGCACAGTTGCTTCACCAAGCTTACTCCTGAGTAACACATGTCTCAGAGCCAACCCGTTTTTCTAAACTAAAACCTCAGTATTCAGGTTAAATTGCCGCGTTGGCACTTTGCGATAAATAAGTGGGTTTTGGGTTGCAATTTGGGCACTCCGTCTCAAAAAGGTTCACCATCACTGCCATAATACTTAGTTCCAACCCAAAAGGGATGTTGTGGCATGATTATTGTTTTTTGACTCTTACTGTTATCCAAAGGAAATAATTTCTCCTTTTTCCTCCTAGAATTATCATCAACTTGAAGGCAGGGTCTGGAGGTTTCCTGGAAATACGACTGATCTCTTGATTACAAGTAAGTTGCTCTGGGGGAAATAGCAGCTCTTGAGGACAGATTCCATGGCATTATGGGAAGGGAGGGAGGGGTGGCATGCAAGGGAGGACAGGGAGTGAGAGGTGGCATGCAATGGAGGGGAGGGGCCTCGGCATCTGGACATGACCCACCCATCCTAGCGGAGGGAGGGGGAGGGAAGGCGAGGAGGCCCAGCATCTGGGCATCGGCCACCCACCCTAGCGGAGGGAGGGGGAGGGGAGGGGTGGCATGCAAGGGAGGGGAGGGGGCTTACTGAGCTCCACCCCTGCCTGAACTCTGCTCTTCCCTGGTAACATTATCCCAAATCTCCAGGAATTTCCCAAGCCATAGGTGGCAGAGAGAGCCAGTGTGGTGTAGTGGTTAAAAATGGTGGACTCTAATCTGGAGAACCAGATTAGATTCCCCCTTTCTTCACATGAAGCCTGTGTGTGACCCGGGGCTACCGCTCAAAACTCTCTGTGTGTTTGAAATTTGCGAGTGTATTTTAATTATTTTAAATTCCTCAATAAAATTGTAACCCTTCTCCTATCTTGGTTTTGAGTGGATTTTGTTGGGGCTCAGACCTTTGTATGCACTAGTGGAGATTCCTCCTACCTATCTCTCGGATTGTAGGTTTGTTCCCACTGAGTCCCTCAACTGAAACGGGAACAGAACAGATAAAGTCGGTTAACAGTGCTAGCCACTAAGTTCATGTTTTATGTGCGGTTGTCGTGTTCTTCAACCATGTTCACCGCAGCTTCCAAATGTGACTTCATGGTACTAGGAAGGTCATGATTTTAATTCAAAGTCCCCCAGCTATGCAAAAAGCTCTTCTGACCCACCTTAACTGAACTCCACAGAGACCCAATGGCGTAGCTGCCACAGGACCGGGGGGTGCCCACCCCATGCATGAGCCATTGAGGTCACGTGGGGATGGAAAATCGCCCCACACACCCCTCCCCCTTCTTTCACCCCACCAGGCCTGGCAGAAGCCCAGAGCAGCCTGGAGTTCAGCTGACTGTAAAGAACTGCCAGCGGAACTAAGGTTAGTGGGGGGCAGGGCCAGTGTTGGGATTCAAATAATTTAACAACCGTTTCCGGTGGTGGGATTCAAATAATTTAACAACTGGTTGTTTACAAGCACTATTTTAACAACTGGTTCTGCCAAAGTGGTGCGAACCAGCTGAATCCCACCACTGGGTGGAGCCCCATAGGAGTGTGGGGGCAAGGCCTGGAGCAGCCTGGAGTTCAGATGGCTGCAAAGAGCAGCCAGCTGAACTAAGGTAAGTGGGGTTGAGGGTGCAGGGCTGGGCGCCATTTTGCCCTGGGTGCCATTTCCACCCGCCCCACGCCACTGCAAAGATCTAATAGAGTTTCTAGGGTAATTTTCTGTAGACAGAGACTGAATTGTTTCCTTATTGTGTGCATTTTACGGCTCCAGGAGCAGAAATCTTTAGACAGTAGAAGGTGGGGGCATAAGAGAAGGTTTAGAATAAAAGCTTTCTGTCACCATTTCATACATTACACAGTTAATCCTGGGGAGGGATTTTATTCTCCCCCCCCTTTAAACAAATCAACACGTCAAATAAATAGCAATTTAAGTACACTGCTGTACAAAGAACCTGAATGCTTTTAAGAAAAATCTCTCTTCATGTCTTCATTTCTGACAGCCACGGAGAAAGCAACCCTGTTGTTTTGATAAGCCCTTTTTGATGCTTTCAAAGCTTGTTCCACTATCTTTTCCACCTGCCTCTCTGCAAATAGCAGTGTGGCACTGTGCCTTCCCTCCTACCCCTCCTTGAGTGCTGTTCCTCTCGTCCTCAGCCCTGCTGTCAGCCTCTTCCCGTTATGGGGGGGGGGGGGGATCCTGAAAAGATTGGCTAGCAGCCTGAAGCGGACACATTATTTTGTCCTGTTTTGTATGCCAATAAAGGCTTCTTGTTGTAGGTTAGCCACTGGGGAGAGGGCTAACCTTGGCCGTGGGTCCCTCCTCTCTCGTTCTTCTGCACATCCCTTGCCTCTGCCTTTCCCTGCCTTGGTCTCCTAACCCTTTGGAGCCTCGGGCATATTTGCTCTCCCTGTTTTTCTCTCTCTCACTGAGGCTCCCTCTCAGTCTCCGTTCTCCTGCTTCCAAACTCCTCCCTCTGTCTAGCCCCTCCCCTTCTTATCTCCCCCCTTTTCCTTCCCCGCCTCCCATCCCATCTCTACCCTCCAATCTCCCATTTGGCCACAGGGCATCCATCGAGCTCTCCCAGCCCGCTGACTGGCTGTCCAACTGATTGGCCTGCCGCCGTGTTTAAGGGTTGGGTATGGCCCCAGTCCATGCTCAGAAGCTGGGCCTGCTTTTGTGTCCTGGCCATGGTCCTCTGGATGCCCGAAGGGCCATCGTGGCTGCGCCAGAACAACACACCTCTGTTCTGCCCGTTTGTGTGAGGGATTGATCAACAGTGGGGTTTCGGTCATTTCTTCATGGGTGGGACAATCCACTTCAGTGGTGACTGTGAGGACCATCTCCTCTTCCTCGGCACCCCCTTTGGTAGTTGTTGCAATGGGGGGGGCTCCAGGTTTGGGTTTGAGGGGCCCTGTACACCCCTGAGGTTGTCATAGCTGCAGCCCTGAATGGGTAAGACATCCCCGGACACACAGTATCTTCTAAATAATTTAGAACAGCAATAGGAAGCCAGAGTTCCTGATCCTTTCAATGTGGCCCTCTGCAATCATAGAAAGATGACTCCCTCAATCCCAGCATACCAATTCTGGAACTTCACGGACTTCCACAAGTTTCGATTAAAAGTGGCACATAGCCTAAGATACCTTCTACTAAGCAGTGGTATGAGAAGGTGCAGAATCTTTTAACTGTAGATATCTTCACAACAATGTAGCAAATAACTTATTTTACTCGATGAGCTTTTAGATGGCTGCCTTTTCTAAGATATGTGGAGAAGGGAGCATTATGAAATAAATGATGCCCATGAAATTATCATGTGTTGCCTTCATTACGTACTGCTAAGTGAGCACAAAAAATAGTATGATTTCTGTTAAAAAGCGTTAAATGTACAATAGGCCAAGAATTGGAACATATCTCGACTGTGTTACTATGGTTAACCTACTGCTGCTGAATTTATTTTATTGCTATTTTTTACAAATTAATTTTTAAATAAAGAGTTATTTAAAACATTGTGTAGCCGATAAAATTTCCATTTTGATTACTTGGAGGATAGATTTGCCTAAGGCCCAGGATCTTAGATCTTTTCTAGGGCCCATCGTCTAGGAAGCTCGTCTTTTCTTGGAGCATGACCTTGCCTTACTATCTTGAATTGTCTAGAACAGTGGTTCCCAATCAGGGGTACATGTATTCTAGGGGTATTCACAAGAGCATTAAGGGAGAAGGTGAAAAAATCACATAATGGGCGTGCTAATATGGGAGTACAATTTTAGGGAAATGGGTTGCCATAGGATCGTGGTGGCGAACCTATGGCACTCCAGATGTTCATGGACTACAATTCCCATCAGCTCCTGCC
>NW_025950275.1:0-10060 GCF_021028975.2 Sphaerodactylus townsendi | reverse complement strand
CTTCTTCTTCTTCTTCTTCTTCTTCTTCTTCTTCTTCTTCTTCTTCTTCTTCTTCTTCTATTGTCAAGAGGCATGACAAATAGGGCAATAAGGGTACGGAGTCTGGATTACTAGTTGTACACCTTGTTCAAAGATTATTCCAGTTTCTCAATTTGAGTTTGCATTGGGATTTTAAATAACCGGCTATTAGAAACCTTGTTATTTCAATTTTGTTTTGTATTTTTAGCCTGGAAAGGTATAATGTGGATTTTATATTTTTAGACCTGATAACTTCTGGTCTATGACCGTAATAAACAAATTGATCGAAGAGCAATAGCAGGAGGCTGCTGGCAGGTCACGGAACATTCAGACTCAGAATTTTCAAATGTGCAATTAAAGGTGGCAAAAGAAGGATAGAAAAGGTGTCTTCCAAGCGTCCTGCTGCTACCACAGAGCATGTTCGCTTCTGTTTCTGATTTGAATCAGTCGTTCCGGAGGACATAATCTAGCCAGAAAAACCGCACACTCAGTAGAGAGTTATTGTCTGCATCAAACCGGCTGGCCTTCTGTTCAGATCCCCAAGCAGGCGTGCAGGAATTAGGTGACCTCGGCCGCACCATCAGTTCTCATGAATAATCAGAATGCAATTTATTCGTGAACTCTCATAATCTCCCTTTGAAAACGGCTGGGGGAGGTAGAGCAGAAGCCGGCGTTCCAGCAGCTGGCACCACACAGATTCCAGGGGGTCTTCAGAGGAGAAGTCATAAAACAGAGGTACGCTCAGAGGTGGGATCCAGCAGGTTCTCACAGGTTCCCCAAGAGTAGGTTACTAATTATTTGTGTGTGCCGAGAGGGGGTTACTAATTGGTGATTTTGCCATGTGATTTTTGCCTTAGTTACGCCCCTCCTCTTCAGCAGTAGCGTGCAGAACTTGAAGCAGTCTAGCAGGAGGTGCACCGGCGTGCGTGGCAGCCTGCGCCTGTGTGCATTCGTTTCCCGCCCAAGGACAGGGGCAGCGGCTGTGTCCTTGCCACAGCCCCACCCAGGAATGCCCCGCCCCCGGAATGCCTGGCCACACCCCTGTCATGCCCTGCCCAGCCCCATTGGCACTATGCCACAGTTTGAATCCCACCACCATGGGAACCTGTTGCTAAAAATTTTGGATCCCACCACTGGGTACACTCAATGTATTGTCAAAGGCTTTCATGACCGCATTCAACTGGTTCTGGTGAGTTTTTCGGGTTGTGTGGCCATGGTCTGGTGGACCTTGTTCCTAACGTTTCGCCTGCATCTGTGGCTGGCATCTTCAGAGGTGTATCACAGAGGACACAGGGTGTAACAGACTTCCCTCTGTGATACACCTGTGAAGATGCCAGCCACAGAGGCAGATAAAACGTTAGGAACAAGGTCCACCAGACCATGGCCAAACAGCCCGGGAAACCCATCAGAACCAGAGGTACGATCAGATTTTTTGGCTCAAGACCATTTTTCTCTACTTGTCAGGTAAGCGATGCTTTCTTGAGGGAAAAGTAGGTTACCCTGTTCATACACTTTTACTTATTTATTTAGTGCTTTTTGATCCTGCACTTTCTGCAAGGTCAGGGTAGCGAACCTTCTGTTCTCTTCCTCCTTTTCATCTTCGCAGGAATCCTGTGAAATAGATTTGGCTGAAAGAGAGACCCTGAAAGGTCTGAGGTCACCAAGGCAGTTGCCTGGCAACCGGGGACTCCGCATTCCTTGTCCAACCCCACATTGGCTCATGGGGACAAGCAGGGTGGAATTGCATAAGGGGTGGAATTGCATAAACTAGCTTTTAACCTCTTAGGATTGCATGAGAGCCAGCATGGTGTAGTGGTTAAGAGAAGGTGGATTCTAATCTGGAAAACTGGGTTCGATCCCCCACTCCTCATGAGCAGTGAAGTCTTATCTGGTGAACCGGATGTGTTTTTGCATTCCTGCTGGGTGACCTTGGGCTAGTCACAGTTCTTCAGAACTGTGATGCACTCACAGATCGGCATCTAATCAGATGCACTCTAATCTGGAGAACTGGGTTTGATTCCCTGCTCTTGAGCTGTGGAGGCTTATCTGGTGAACCAGAGTAGCTTGTGCACTCCAACACACGTCAGCTGGGTGACCTTGGGCTAGTCACAGTTCTTCAGAACTGTGATGCACTCACAGATGTGCGTCTAATCAGATGCACTCTAATCTGGAGAACTGGGTTTGACTCCCTGCTCTTGAGCTGTGGAGGCTTATCTGGTGAACCAGAGTAGCTTGTGCACTCCAACACACGCCAGCTGGGTGATCTTGGGCTAGTCACAGTTCTTTGGAATTCTCTCAGCCCCACCTGCCTCACAAGGTGTTTGTTGTGAGGGGAAGAAGAGAAAGGAGATTGTAAGCCACCTTGAGTCTCCTTACAAGAGAGAACGGTGGGATATAAATCCAAACTCCTTCTCCTTTTTCTCCTCCTCTTCCTCCTCCCTTTAGGGATTGCATGAATGTCTTGGGAGGAACTTTTGCTCCACAAGAGGCCAGAAATAACCATGAGGTATTCATGACTTGCTCCAGTGCTTTGTAGCACTTCTACAACCAATGGGTCATATTGGCTCCTGAAACTATACCCCCTCCTCTACCACCCCACAGGACTTTAAAACTGGGGCAAGAGTCAGGCTTGATAAGTGGGCAATGTGTTCTCCAAATCACCATCTGAGTAATTATTATAGATCAGAAGGTTTTTAATTATTCATTGATATAGTGTTTTCAGATTGCGACTTGAAAGACCTTACTATGCATGTAAGTGGCCTGATCGTCCAGAATTTGGTTAGATTCCAATAGCAACAATTTCCAAGACTGCCTGCTCACAAATGCTTTGAATTAAAACAAAACAAAACAAAACACTGGTATTTAACTTAATTGGCGTAATCTGCCCTAGAATTCTCACAGTCCCTGGATTTCTTGAGTACGGGGCCAGAGCTAGCAGAAGCATGTTGCCAGACACTGAGCAAGCCGAAACTTCTGAGCGAGGAGTTTTAATCCAGCCACCCACCTCCCAAGGCTGTTTGCTAACCCGGAGAGGCCCAAATGTAATGCAACGTGTCCAGTTGTGAAGCAGTACAGCAGTGCTACAGCCAGCCCCCTCCCCTCCCCTCCCTTGCATGCCACCCCTCCCTCCCTCCCCCTCCCTCCGCTAGGGTGGGTGGGCCATGTCCAGATGCCGGCCCCCTCCCCTCCCCTCCCTTGCATGCCACCCCTCCCTCCCCTCCCCCTCCCTCTGTTACGGTGGGTGGGCCATGTCCAGATGCCGGGCCCTCTCCCCTCCCCTCCCTTGCATGCCACCCCTCCCTCCCTCCCCTTCACCAGAGGGTAAAGCTCTCCTAAGACCTCAGGCTGGCTCTAGTCTTTGTTGGAACAACTCGGTGGCTATCTGGGAGCTGTCCAGAGTGCTGAAGATTCTCCTCCCAATCTTGCCTGGCTCAGTCCATGTGGCTGAGCGACCGATCTCTCCTGCAATGCCAGCAGCCGTCCATCACAGGAGCAAACAGAGGGCCTCTGCTAACGATTAGCAACACTTGCTCCGTCCCGCCTTCACGGGAGCTTCAAGCTCCGCTGGAAAAGGGGCAGGAAGGAAGGAAGCGGCCCCTGTCTGCCTCGCACAACGGCCCAAGGCTTTCCTGGGATGCTCTAGAGCATGAAGCCGCGGCATGAGCATTAAACTTTAAGGAGGCATGGCTGCAGGCCGACAGAAGGAGCCAGCTCTCCCAGGGAAGCAGGAGGGGGCTGTCGGCCTCAGACGACCAGAGCTGAGAGTGAAGGAGGCAGGCTTCTGCTGTCGTGGCCTTCATGCGTTTCTTCACTCTTTTGCAATTCTGTTTTTTAGGTCCCATTCTCACAAAAGGAATAGAAAATGGTGGGCCTTTGCCAGGGTTTACAGCAGCGGCCCTCAACTTTTCATGTCTTATGTCCCGCTGATCACGCTGTCGACAAACCTGGACGGAAGAAGAATGCTAGCTTTCCCCCACATTTGCAAATGTTCTAGTAGCAGTGGCGTAGGAGGTTAAGAGCTGAATTGTATCTAATCTTCGGGAGGGCAGGGTTTGATTGTCAGCTTCCTGCCGCCTAAGCTGAAAGGCTTATCTGGGGGAATTCAGATTAGCCCATAGCCACCTCCCACACACGCCAGCTGGGTGACCTTGGGCTAGTCACAGCTTCTCGGAGCTCTCAGCCCCACCTACCTCACAGGGTGTTTGTTGTGAGGGGGGAAGGGCAAGGAGATTGTAAGCCCCTTTGAATCTCCTGCAGGAGAGAAAGGGGGGATATAAATCCAAACTCCTCCTCCTCCTCCTCCTCCTCCTCCTCTCTCTCCCTCTCCTCCCCCCTCCTCCTCTTCTTCTTCTTCTTCTTCTTCTTCTTCTTCTTCTTCTTCTTCTTCTTCTTCTTCTTCTTCTTCTTCTTCTTCTTCTTCTTCTTCTTCTATTATAAATAGACTACAGTTCTGTAGCACCTTAGAGACCAGCATGAGTTTCAGAGTATAATCTTTTGAGAGTCAAAACTCCCTCTGTCAGACACAGTAGAGTAGAAGCGAGTGGATCTGAGTTTTTTTCTCTTTGTCAGAAGGCGTTGTAAAGAATGCTTGTAAAGTGTAGAAGGCAACGGCAAAACCACCCCATGATTTGGCAATCCTGTGGGCATCTTGTGACTGAACAGCTAAAATATTTGTCAGGCCAAACCAACTCTGGGAGATGTAATTGAGGGTCACTGGATGTGCATTTCCAACCAAGCACATGTTAGTTCCTTCGAAACGAAGCGCTGCAGACAAAGATGTCACCGTGCAGCTATCGCTGGAGTTTAATGAATGACATCCGGTATGAATCACATACCAAAGACACAGCCTCGGCGCCGTTTTTATGAATGAAGCCGAAAAGAAGGCAATTCCCTTGCACTGCTGATACAGAAGGTTACAGCAGCCAAGCTGACATCTCCTTCTGACACGGACAACCAGCAGCCAGTTTTGAGCTGGTCTGACATTCACACCTCTGGGTGGCCTGACAAATGGAAATGGGAAGTTGCCAAAAGAGTTGAGTTTGCAGCTCAGGAGAGAACTTCCTGCCCGCCAGAAGAAAGAATGATAATTAGCTCTCCTTGGGAGGATGATAATGTGGAATGACCAGGGATAGCAGATTGGCCATGCCTTTGATAGGTGCACAGAGGGGGAAGGTTGTTAGCTGAACAACATGTCACAGAGAAGTGGGGAAAGAGGCACCAACTACAATTCTCTTACCTGTGTAGCTATTCAAAGTACAAGTACTCAGTTCCCTCCTGAACTATTTGCTTTGCCATTTATATCTGTGTGCTCTTCACCTCCATCACCCGCCTAGAGTCTTTGGTGATGGGCAGGAGACTGACGGACGGATGGACAGACAGACGAAGTAAGTTAGATAGATAGATAGATAGATAGATAGATAGATAGATAGATAGATAGATAGATAGATAGATAGATAGATAGATAGATAGATAGATAGATAGATAGATAGATAGATAGATAGATAGATAGATAGATAGATAGATAGATAGATAGATAGATAGATAGATAGATAGATAGATAGATAGATAGATAGATAGATAGATAGATAGATGACGTTTCGCCTTCACTGGCCTTTAGATCGGGCACTTGTTGTTTTAACTGGTATGTAACTGTAACTGTTATTTAAGTTTTAAAGTTTTAAGTTTTAAGTTTTAATGAACTAAGCTGCATTTTTGTATTTGAAATGTTTTGCTGATTGCTGTTTAATGTGCAGCCATTCTGTGAGCCGCCTCGAGCCCTCCGGGGGTGAGGTGGCTTATAAATCTCATAATAAATAAATAGATAGATAGATAGAAAGAAAGAAAGAAAGAAAGAAAGAAAGAAAGAAAGAAAGAAAGAAAGAAAGAAAGAAAGAAAGAAAGAAAGAAAGAAAGAAAGAAAGAAAGAAAGAAAGAAAGAAAGAAAGAAAGAAAGAAAGAAAGAAAGAAAGAAAGAAGGAAGTGGCTATCAATATAGGCAAAAAAGCCAATAGCATTAAAAAAAATGAAAGTCATATCACAACTGCCAGAAAAATCAGCAGCTAAAACATTAAGAGTACCTAAAAGTCTAAACCCAGCCTGGAAAAAGTAGCAGTATAAATGAGTTTTTAAATCCTTGGAAAACTGGTATGGAGAAAGAGGTGGCATGGGTCCCAGGTTGCGGTTTAGACACGAGCAGGTTACATTCATTCAATTTGTTTACTTGACACCTTGCCTTTCTCACCAATGGGAACACAAGGCAGCTAATTCTCGTCTCCTCTATTCTATCCTCCCATGAATCCATTTTAAAACACTGTTTTTACATCAGAATAAATGGTGTGTGCCTGAACAAAAGAGACAGGCAAAAGGATGGCTATAGGGTTGCCAATCTCCAGGTGAGGCCTGAATTTCTCCCAGAATTGTAACTGATCTCCAAACAACAGAGATCAGTTCCCCTAGTGACAACTGCAGCTTTGGAGGGGGAGAGTTATGGCTTCACATCTCTGCTGACTGTGGTGTAGGGTTAAGAGAAGTGGAGAACTGGGTATGATTCCCCACTTCTCTACATGAGGAACAAACTCTAATCTAGTGAACCAGGTTTGTTTCCCCACTCCTGCACATGAAGCCTGCTGGGTGGTGACCTTGGGCTCGTAGTCAAAGTCCTCTGAGGACTCTCTCAGCCCCATCTCCCTCACAAGGGGTCTGTTGTGGGGACAAGAAGGGAAGGAGTTTGTACCGTGTTTCCCCGAAAATAAGACAGTGTCTTATATTAATTTTTGCTCCCAAAGATGTGCTATGTCTTATTTTCAGGGGATGTCTTATTTTTCTGTGTTCTGTTTGTCGGGCATGCTTCCAAACAAAAACTTTGCTATGTCTTACTTTCGGGGGATGCCTTATATTTCGCACTTCAGCAAAACCTCTACTACCTCTTATTTTCGGGGGATGTCTTATATTCGGGGAAACAGGGTAAGCTGCTTTGAGACACCTAGCAGTGGAGAAAAGTATAAATCCAAACGTTTCTTCTTATGCAGCTCTGGCTGTACATTACCAGACAACGGCACCTCTGAAGAGACTGTTTCCTGAATGCTTTGGCTGCCATGCTTGCCCTACCTCGCTGGGCTGTTGTTGTGAGGATGCAATGAAGGGCAGGAAAGCTTTGCGAGCTCTTTGCAAGGAGGGGGTGGTGGTGGTAGTTAACAACGCAATATGGAATTTTCTTCAGCGGAAGAACATTTCGTCGTGTGATCTCCCCTCTGCAGTTAGAGGCGGCTAACGCACAAGCTGGTTACTTCAGGGGGAACGAAGCCTTGATTTGCATTTTGTAAATATTTGTCTCTGGATAAAAACGCTGAATCCCAAGGGATCCTTTAAAGAAAAAACCCATGCAGTTAGAACTTGGCAAAGAGGCTGGCTGATCTGAGAAACAGATGGCAGGAATTCCGCGGCGAATTGGAAGGCAGGCTCCGGGGAAGTCCCCGTCTGCCTTTGGGAAAAGTTCACAGCCTGAAGTAGAGCAGGCCTTTCCTGCATGAAGGAGGCAATTTCAAGGGAGATCATGAGGGGACAGTTTTCAACAGGGTCTCCTTTTTGTGCCCCTTCTTATTGAAGAACCCCCCTGTATCAAAAGCTATGATATCACTACTTCCTCATGCTACAAGCGTTCAAGTTAACCAAGAGTTCATGCCCTGATCCACGATCAACGAAGAGTAATTGCTTTCTAACAGAGGTTAAGAGTGGAGATTAGCCTTCCGATCTTGCTATGTCAGACGTAACTCATTCGCAGTGCCGATTGGCTTATTTGCACTCCTGATGATTGTCTCCTATTTAGTCGTGAACCAGTTATCTGGATAACCACATGATTATGGTAGAACAGATTTATGACTGAAGTCTATAAAATTACGCATGGGGTAGAAAATGTGAACAGGGAAAAAATTCTCTCTCTTTCTCACAATATTAAAACCAGGGGGCATCCATTGAAAATGTTGGGGGAGAATTAGGACTAATAAAAGGAAACATTTCTTCACGCAACGTGTGATTGGTGTTTGGAAGATGCTGCCACAGGAAGTGGTGATGGTTGCTAACCTGGATAGCTTTAAAAGGGGCTTGGACAGATTGATGGAGGAGAAGTCGATCTATGGCTACCAGTCTTGATCCTCCTTGATCTGAGATTGCAAATGCCTTAGCAGACCAGGTGCTCGGGAGCAGCAGCAGCAGCAGCAGCAGGCCATTGCTTTCACCTCCTGCATGTGAGCTCCCAAAGGCACCTGGTGGGCCACTGCGAGTAGCAGAGGGCTGGACTAGATGGACTCTGGTCTGATCCAGCAGGCTAGTTCTTATGTTCTTATGTTCTTAGAATAAGATTGATATTTTCCTATAAATATGCATTCCTGTGACAATCGCAGCGGATTTCCCTGAACGGAAGGTCTTGGAAGAATGAGTGAGGCAACCTGGGCTTTTTGATGATTACTAAAAGCAGTCAGACAGAAGCTGAAATCTGATTAATTTTGTAATTGTTTCTTACCATAATACAATTCAGATTTCTTTCTTGCTTAATAAAAAGGCTACTTTCATATCTCAACAAAAGAGAAAAGTTTACGCAGGTCTTCTGTCTTGATTTGCCGGTTAACGGTTTAAAGAACCAAACTTGACCTCCTTTACTCTTTTGTGTGATCAGAATTAAAGGTTGTTAAACACCCTTAATAGCTAAATAGTGGAGAAATCTCCTGCTGAACAGGTTGGCATAGGCCAAGCCTTTAAAACTGTTTAGTTCAGGTCCTCCAATAGAATCTCTCATTCCACCACCACTATATTTTTATTTTATTTTTAAAGAAGATGATGATGATGAAGAAGAAGAAGAAGAAGAAGAAGAAGAAGAAGTAAAGGAGGAGGAGTAGTTTGGATTTATATCCCCCTTTCCCTCCTGTAAGGAGACTCAAAGGGGCTTACAATCTCCTTTCCCTCCCCCCCTCAACAAACATGCTGTGAGGTGGGTGGGGCAGAGAGAGCTCCGAAGAACTGTGACTAGCCCAAGGTCACTCAACTGGCATGTGTTGGGAGTGCACAAGTTAATCTGGTTCACCAGATAAGCCTCCACAGCTCAAGCACAGGGAATCAAACCCAGTTCTCCAGATTAAGAGAGCATCTGATTTTAACCACTACGCCACACTGGCTCTCTCATAGTGGTTTATTAATAGTGTAACAGTCCAGTCTGCGGCCTGAGCACAGACTGCCACCTGGAAGCCCTCCATAGGGATTGATGGGAGTTATGCCACCCATTCAAGTGGTTTCAATTCAAAGCCCTGGATGTGGAATTCCCAGTCTTAATGCCCAGGTGGAAGCCGGCTAAAGTTGGCTCCGCCCTGGGAACACCCCCACCCCATGCCAGAGTCCAATCAGATGGCAGCATTGCTCTGAGGCGGCGCTCACTTCCAGGTTTCACCACTGCAGAGCTGTAGGGCACCCACCCACGGGCGCCTTTCCCCTCTCTGCCAACGGGGGCACCTCTCACACCAGTGGAGGTGTGGGGGGGAAGTGTTGGCACAGCCCAGCACTGTCCCTACAGTCCATTCACACACACACCCCTCAGCAGTGGCATAGGAGGTTAAGAGCTCGTGTATCTAATCTGGAGGAACCGGGTTTGATTCCCAGCTCTGCCGCCTGAGCTGTGGAGGCTTATCTGGGGAATTCAGATTAGCCTGTGCACTCCCACACACGCCAGCTGGGTGACCTTGGGCTAGCCACAGCTTCTCGGAGCTCTCTCAGCCCCACCCACCTCACAGGGTGTTTGTTGTGAGGGGGGAAGGGCAAGGAGATTGTAAGCCCCTTTGAGTCTCCTGCAGGAGAGAAAGAGGGGATATAAATCCAAACTCCTCCTCCTCCTCTTCTTCTTCTTCTTTTTCTTCTTCTTCCTCTTCTTCTTCTTCTCCTCCTTCTCCTCCTCCTCCTCCTCTTCTTCTTCTTCTTCTTCTTCTTCTTCTTCTTCTTCTTCTTCTTCTTCTTCTTCTTCTTCTTCTTCTTCTTCTTCTTCTTCTTCTTCTTCTTCTTC
>NW_025950274.1:0-10066 GCF_021028975.2 Sphaerodactylus townsendi | reverse complement strand
GAAGAGACTCTTTTGCTTTTATCACTTGCCTGGAAAGAAAGGCCCCTTCCGCACACGCAAAATAATGCATTTTCAAACCACTTTCACAACTGTTTGCAAGTGGATTTTGCTATTCCGCACAGCTTCAAAGAGCACTGGAAGCAGTTTGAAAGTGCATTATTCTGCATTTGCGGAATGAGCCTCAGTGTTGGTATGGATCCAGCCATCTTTTCAGCTGGGGAAAAAGAAATAAGAACTGCCCTTTGACCCCCAAAGAGACAACACTGTGAACCAAGGGACAAGCACAGACAAAAGTCATGGGGATGAGGCCTGTAGTAAGGAAGGGAATTGGGTTGAATTAAGTGAAAAATTCTCCTGGATCTAACCCATTGTTCAGAACAGTTTCCCCAAACAGTGATAGAAGAGAAGAAGAAGAGGAGTTTGGATTTATATCCCCCCTTTCTCTCCTGTAGGAGACTCAATGGGGCTTACAATCTCCTTGCCCTTCCCCCCTCACAACAAACACCCGGTGAGGTAGGTGGGGCTGAGAGAGCTTCGAGAAGCTGTGACTAGCCCAAGGTCACCCAGCTGACGTGTGTGGGAGTGTACAGGCTAATCTGAATTCCCCAGATAAGCCTCCACAGCTCAGGTGGCCGAGCTGGGAATCAAACCTGGTTCCTCCAGATTAGATACACGAGCTCTTAACCTCCTACGCCACTGCACTGGTAGGTGATGTTGCTCTTGTTGAAGTGCTTCCTTTCATGTCACTTTTAAAGGCACTGTCGTTGCGAGAGCGTCTTTAACTTTTACATCATGGGGTTCTCTCTTGGTGAGCTTGTGGTCCCTATGGACCTCCTGTGAAGGGAGCAGCTCCCTTTAAACTTGATGCTGAATGTACCAAGGTGATGCCTCCTGGGTTCTTCATGCTTTCCTATTCCATTGAAATGGAGGAAAAACAGGACCGGCAGTTTGGTTTGGGAAGAAAACAAACAGGTGCATCATGCCCATGTTGGAGAACAAACAGGTGCATCATGCACCATGTTGGAGATCACTGCCCTAGAGCAGCGACCCAATTGCAACCCAAAACCCACATATTTATCGCAAAGTGCCAACACGGCAATTTAACCTGAATACTGAGGTTTCGGTTTAGAAAAAAACAGTTGGCTCTAAGGCATGCGTTACTCAGGAATAAGCTTGGTGGTAGTTGGTGGCTTTGCTTTGAAGCAACCATGCAACTCTTCCAACGGGTGAATCATGACCCTAGGAGGATTTACTCAGAAGCAAGGTCCATTGCCAGAAACCAAGCTTACTCCCAGGTATAGTGCTTTAGTTGTTCACATGAAAATCAGTGGGGTTTAACAGCTTAACAGGGTTACCTGCACTACTTCCCCTAAACTAGGTCTTAGGTTTAATGCTAATTTTGCCCAGTGGCCCAGGCCAGCCTAGATGTGTGTGTGTGTGGGGGGGGAGACTCTGTTTGCGCGTGCCCACAGAGAGGGCTCTGAGTGCCACCTCTGGCACCCGTGCCATAGGTTCGCCACCACTGCCCTAGAGAATGTTACTAAATGTAGTTTGAGAGAAATAGGAGTCCCTTCATAGAGCTAAGATTTCGAGGCGTCCATAGTGAGAGGGAATGATTATTGCACCAGTTTAATTTCTCTCAGGTGTAAATACAGCCAGCTCACATTCACAGACCTTTATTCAACTCTATGTCATGAGAATTTTTATAACTTATTCGTTATAAACAACCACTTGTATTGTTTTGATAATAGCCAAAAACAGGCACACACTCCCTAAGTTATAAAAATGATATGAAATGTCAACCGACAATTATCAAATGTTTTAAAAAGGTAATCCCTAAGTGTGTAATTGCCGGAGAGGGATTGCGCATTCAGGTTTTATGGATCCTGAATGCCTGCAAGTAATGGTTTTCTTTCCTTTTTTTGTGTTCCCCTTTCCAACTAAACCAACTTTAAAAAGTACAAGAAAAAGAATTAAGAATTGAAACTAAGTAAACATAACAGTCATATCAATTTTCACAATTGAAAAGAATAATTACAATGAACACATAATCTTCTCTAAATCTGATATAATCTATATCGAAATGAAACATGAAGTGGATTTGCATTTATAATCTTATTACTAAGAATGCACTAATATTAACTGGTACAGGTATTGATTTTCCTTGCATGAAATGAGTACTTTAAGTTTAGATAGTTAAAAATGTCCCCCCCCCCCTTTGTGGCATGCTGAGATTTGACAGCAACAGACAGGTGGCCAGGAAATAAAGATGGCCCCTAACTGGGGATCATTAATATAAAGCTGAGGCTAAGCTTTATATTAAACATGCAGACAGGCACTCCCAATTGTGAATTCCTTACCTCATAGAAACCTGGAGTTGGGAGGAGCCATACCAGTGGTTCTCAACCTTCCTAATGCCGCGACCCTTTAATACAGTTTCTCATGTTGAGGTGAACCCCAACCATAAAATTGGTATCTATAAAATATAAGAAGACCATTTTCCTATGGTCTTAGGCGACCCCTATGAAAGGGTCATTCGAACCCCAAAGGGGTCGCAACCCCCAGGTTGAGAACCACTGGGCTATCTAGTCCAAATCCCTGCTTAATGTAGAATCAGTCCTAAACCATCCCTGACAATTGTTCATCCAGACAACCAGAAAAGGGGAGTTCTCCAACTCCCTCGGGCAGCCAATTCTACAGCTGAACTATTCACACCATTTAAAAAATCCTAATATCCAACCAGTACCTTTCTGCCTGTGTTTTATATCCATTATTACTAGCCCTACCCTCTGCTGCCAACAAGAAATGCTCCTTGCCCTCCTTTAAGTAACAGGCTTTCAAATATTTAAAGAGAGCAATCCCCCCTCAGCCTCCTCTTCTCCAGACTCAGTATTCCCAAGTGCCTCAGCCTTTCCTTGTAGGGCTTCATCTCCAGACCCCTGATCTTCCTTGTTTCTCTTCTCTGCACCCACTCCAGCCTGTTCACATCCTTTTTGAAGTGAGGCCTCTAGAACTGCACATAGTCCCATTTGTATGTTGTGGCCCTGTTAAGAACACACCCCAATACTGCATTAGCCTTTTTTGCACTCATTCTTGTTGAATTGCATCTTGTTCACATCTGCCCACTTTTCCCAGTGTGTTCAGATCTTGTTGAGGAGTGAACATCCCATCTTCTGGGATGTTCACTCCTCCTCCCAGTTTGGTGTCACCTACAAATTTAGTAGTATAGTGGAACCTCGGTTTTCGTTGCCGTCGGTTTTCATAGGTTTCAGTTTTCGTGGATTCTCTCAGCGAAAATTCTGAATTGGTTTTCGTCGATTGCTCCAGTTTTCATAGGCTTTTGTTGGCGCGCGCTAATTTTTAAAACATTATTATTTATTATTATATTTTTAGACCGCCCTCCCCAGAAGGCTCAGGGTGGTGTACAAGATTATTAATTACTAGCGGGGCCCGGCCACGCGTTTCTGGCAATTGTCCTTCTCATCACAGTCCGCAACCCACATAGATGTCCATGCAGGTCCAATGATCCCCAGCATAGCCTTTTGGGGTGGTCAAATGGAATCCCTCTTTCCCTTTTCAATTCACATTGTTATATGGTGCTGTCTTGTGTTTTTAGTATAAGGTAACCCTTTCCATTCCACAACGGAACTCTCCAGAGTGCGAATCCCGCTGTCCATGAGGCTGGTTGACATGCACAGTCCTGGCTTGGGGAAGGCAGAACTGGGGCAAGCAGGCTATCCCAGTCAGGCAGCAGAGGCAGGGTGATGAGGTGCTCAGATCAAGGCCAGCTCCCTGGGTTCTTAAAGGGCCATGTGCAAAAGAAGCGGAGCCAGTAGTGTTGGTTCACCCCCACCCCGCGGATTTTCTTAGAAGAAGGAGGCAAACTCCAGCTCGCTTTTAGTAAAAGAGAGCTGTGGCGAATTTGGGTGAGGAAGTGGGTAAGTGGTGGTTGGATGTGAGGGAGGGCAGAGTGAGGTGAGTGAGGATGAGCTGGATGTGTATTGTGTGGTAGCAGTGGGTGAGGCACAGAGAGTGAAAGTTACCTGCGTGTGAGGGGGGGAACCCCACCTGATGTCTCACATGGCAAAGTGTGTACATGTTTCACTTTCACTCATATTACCTAACAGTGTTACCTATTTACTGTTTTCTCTGCTCATCTCTGGCCATCTGTGCGAACATTCTAAGCCCTCATACCAAGCCCTCAGGCCACAGACAGACAGGCTGCACAAACATTCTAAGGGTGACAGTTAAACACAGCCAGCTTTATGGTCTGGTGCACCAGGAAAAAGACGTTTTACCTGGCTCAGGTATGGACTTTCGGTAATTTGAAGGTCCGATTACCTGCCCGCAACAGGGAGGGACGGCATGTGAAAACTTGGGGGCGATCCGTCCCGCCGTTTCGGCGTTAGGGAGTGACTAACAAAGTCACTGTTAGCTTTTTATATATATAGATAATACAATGAAACCCCATAAAACAATAAATTAAGTTCCACAGTTAAAACAACCAGTATGGCGACTTTACCCTCCCAACTCCGCCCACGGGAGGCCTAGATGACATGAGGGTCTGATGATTATCCTGTCTGGCCAAAAGCCTGGTGGAATAGGTCCATTTTACAGGCCCTGCGAAACTTTGAAGGTCCCACAGGGCCCTGGTCTCTTTAGGGAGCCTGTTCCACCAGGTGGGGGCCAGGACTGTAAAATCCCTGGCCCTTGTAGAGGCCAGCTGGATCTTTTTTGGGACAGGGATTTCCAGCAGGCATTCCTCCGAGGAACGGAGGGCCCTAGCGGGGCAGTATGGGGAGATGCAGTCCCTCAGACATGTAGGCCCAGTGCCGCTAACGTCCTTAAAGGTCAAGACCAATACTTTGAAGATGGCCCGGAACTCGATGGGTAGCCAGTGTAGATGATATAGGACTGGAGTAATCCGGTCCCAGCACAATGTTCCCGTCAATAATCTGGCTGCCTCATGTTGCACGAGCTTCAGTTTCCGGACCATTGACAGAGGCGGGCCAGCATAGAACACGTTATAATAATCCAATCTAGAGGCGACGGTTTCGTTTTGCGACGGAAACCGGCGACCCATGCGTCTCCATTGCTTGCAAGTGGTTTCCTTGGTTTTTGTTGGTTTTGGTTTTCACTGAATTACCAACAAAAACCGAGGTTCCACTCTAGTCCTTCCACCCTCTCATGCAGATCATTTAGAAAAATATTTAAAATACCATGCTCAGAACCAAGCCTTGTGGCACCCCGCGGGACATCTCCCTCAGAGGTGGGATGCAGCCTATTCGCACCTATTCGGCAGAACCGGTTACTAAAATTTTCTCAGTTCGGAGAACCGGTTATTAATGATTAACTCCACTAGGGACAAAGGGGTAATCTCTGTCCCTGGGTACAACAAATTTCGTCAAGTGGGGAATGAAATCGCCCCACAGGACCCCCTGTGGCCCCCCTGCCCCCCATGGCATCCCCCCATGTGTGTATGAACTGTATGAAATAATACAATATATAGTAATTCTATTTTTTTTGTTCATTGGTATAAAGGTTGGGAAAGTATTATAGGTAAAGACTTTCCATTTTCTTTTTTTTCCCTTGAAATTTATATTGGAAAGAGAGGAGTTTAAACTACTCTTTTAGATTAAGGGTTTTGGATCTCTCCCTCTGTTAGTTTTCTTTCAAGTGGAATAGATAAAGTAGGTTTAGGAATCTGAAGGGGAAGTAGAAAGTAGGGAGGGGGAGGTAAATATGGGAAGGAGGGAGGCAATATAGGATGTTTTAGTTGGGGGGGTTGAGAGATATAGACAATTAGATATGTTTGTAATATGTTAACAATTGTAAACAGTTTTTGGTTTCTCTCCTTACTTATGTTATTATATAAAATCAATCAATATAATTATATAAAAATAAATAATAAATAATAATAAAAAAGAAATAATACCTTTCGGTATATTGCTTTTTTAATACTTTAAACAGTCATTATTTGAATCTAGAGGCGGGGCAAAGGGGAACTGCACCTGGGGCGCGCCCTGCATCCTTGCCACAGCCCCGCCTAGGAATGCCCTGCCCCAGGAATGCCTGGCCACGCCCCCGTCGTGCCCCGCCCAGCCCCATTGGCGCTACACCTCTGTTTGAATCCCACCACAATCGGAACCTGTTACTAAAATTTTTGAATCCCACCACTGATCTCCCTCCAGTCAGATTAAATGCCACTGACGACTGCTCTTTGAGTATGGTTCTCCAACCCTATCCACCTAACTATTTGGAGTCTAGTCCAGTTCTCCAGCTTACCTATCAGAAATTCATGTGGGTCCCTGTCAAAAGCTTTACTGAAATCAAGGTAAACAACATTGACACCATTCCCACGATCCATCAAAGAGGGAAACGAGGTTGGTCTGGCAGGCCTGTTAGGAATAAATTCATTCTGGCTTCACCATCTGGTCCTGAGAAGCGTGGTGAGCTTTATTCTCCATTCCCTGTTCAGGGCCATCAGTGACGCGGGGCATCATGAGGCATACGCTGAGATACACCAGCCAGGGTGGCCATATTTATCTGCCTCCTCTAGAAATGGGAGATTGCTTTACAATTGCCTCTGAAGGAGGCTACCATTTTGTGCTTGGAGAGAGGCATCCAGAATATCACTTTTTATTTTTACACTCATTTTATCCTTGTTGGCAGTAATGGCAGTAATGGAGAGCCATGGGTCGCCAGTTTTCATTGCAAAATTAGTGCGCACGCCGACAAAAGCCGACGAAAACCGAAGCAATCGACAAAAACCGAGTCAAAATTTTAGCTGAGAGAATCAACGAAAACTGAAACCAACGAAAACTGACGGCAATGAAAACCGAGATTCCACTGTACTATTAAATTTGCAGGAGACACCAAACTGGGAGGAGGAGTGAACATGCAAGTATTCTGTTCACTCTTCCAGGAGAATGTGTGTTTATGAAGAGGCAACTTAACTACCAGTTGACTATACTCTATCTCAGTGGCGGCAAACCTAGGGCACGGGTGCCAGAGGTGGCACTCCGAGCCCGCTCTGTGGGCACGTGCAGAGCCCCCACCACACATCTAGGCTGGCCTGGGCCGCTGGTCTCGATTATTAGCATTAAACCTAAGACCTAGTTTTGGGGAAGCAGTGTAGGTCACCCTGTTAAGCGCTACTGATTTTCTTGCGAAGAACTAAAGCGTGATTCTTTACCTGGGAGTGAGCTCGGTGGCTGGCAATGGGGCTTGCTTCTGAGTAAACCCTCCTAGGGTCGTGATTTACTCGTTGGAAGAGTTGCTCGGTTGCTTCAAAGCAAAGCCACCGACTACAACCAAGCTTACTCCTGAGTAACGCACGCCTCGGAGCCAACCGTTTTTTCTAAACTAAAACCTCAGTATTCAGGTTAAATTGCCATGTTGGCACTTTGCGATAAATAAGTGGGTTTTGGGTTACAATTTGGGCACTTGGTCTCGAAAAGGTTCGCTATCGCTGCTCTATCTTCTACCCACCCTTCAACTAAACAGCAGCAAGGACATTGATCCCCATGACAAATGCAAGGCGCCGCCAAACTCTTGAATTGATTTTTTTTGCAGCAAAGCCCAATATGCCTTTCTGCTTGGTGTGTGTGAATGATGTGATTTTGTGACACCTCACTCTGAAGCCCTCCAGGTTCATCAGTGCTTTCCTTCCAGATCCCGTGAGTTAATTCTGCAAAACCCAATGCGAGACATCTAGGTAATGTTCCAGCCATGCTGTCATGTGTGCCCCATAAATGTGGAGTCCTTAAACTATTAAGTGGTGGCTGGTTGGTAACATTTCCATATTTTTCCATGCACAGTTTTCCTCCCCGTGTATGTAAACAGTGTGGTTGTCAGGGCTATTGTGCTTCCACTCACAGGTGTCAAACTCGCGGCCCTCCAGATGTTATGGACTACAGTTACCATCATCCCCTGCCACCATCATGCTGGCAGGGGATGATGGGAACTGTAGTCCGTAACATCTGGAGGGCCACGAGTTTGACACCTAGACGGACTAAATATGGGACGTGATGCCAGGACAAACCCCAGTACTAGAACTGGTCCAGGCTTGTGATTGGCACATTTCCCTTCTTTTGCAAATATTTAGATTTTCCAAACAGCATTTATTTGGATTTGAATTAGAAATTTAATTTTCCAGGAAAAACCTACATCACTATTGCTAGCAGATTCTGACTTTATTACAAAGGCTAGCCAGCCATTGGGACGTCTGTTGTGAGCAGAATACATTGCTGACTCCAAGATAACTGCTCAGAGAACAGTGTGGGCTCAGAAAACAGAAGTTGACTTCCTTGATGCATGGGCCTGCGGCTTTTCTTCTTGACAACTGTGCCCATCTAGGGGTATCAGGTTGCACTATACCTCTACCTATGAACAGAGTCATAGCTGGGCCAAACTGCACCCGGTGCGCAGTGTTTTTTTTCCGTCCCCCGCAGCCCCCCACCCCTCATGGCGACCTTAGTTCCTTTTCTTTTTCTAGTACTTTTTCAGGCTGAAAAAAGCGGCCTCTTCACAGTTCAGGCTAAAAACTGCCTGAGGAACTATACTTCCCAGGAGACCTTGTGAGCCCCAAGGTCTCCTGGGAACTGTAGTTCCTCAGGCCGCTTTTGAGCCTGAGCTGTACATAGATCGCTTTTTTTCAGCCTGAAAAAGTACTAGAAAAAGAAAAGGAACTAAGGTAAATGTGGGAAGGCGGCGAGGGGGAGGGCGCCACGGGGGGGTGCAAGGAAAAGGGGGAGGGCCCGGGGGCGATTTTACACTCCCCATGCGTGTGCTCGGTGCGCAACGCACCCCCCCGTCCCCTTGCCGCTCCACCACTGCCTATGAAGTAGAAGAGGAGGCCACTTTAGTTTCTCTTAGCCATCTGCCCTTTGGTTCTTCTTCCTGTATCCTCTGCGTCTGCTGTACTGACCACAACTGTGAGTGTGCTGCTCTGAAGTGGTTGGCAGGTGGGATGGAAGAATGAAGAGCATATGAGACAGACGAGCAGTACCTGTTTTATCACCTACTCCAGTACAGATCTCTTAAGTTGCAACCTAGCAGTTTTCTGCAAATCTGAGCAGTGGATGGCAGCTGTGTCTTTGTGAGGGTTTTTAAAACACACACACACCTTTTTTAGACTATTTATTTATTTATTTTAGACTATTTCTTTATTTAGACTATTTAGGTGAATGTCTAAAACGGCTTTCATGTAGAGCATACCAAAGCAGCAACTATTTTCTATCAATCAGAATAGACAGCAAAATCAAGCAATACGAAGCCCCAACTGAGAGCTACAATTGAAGAAACAAAACTTAAACATCTTCAAAAGCCTTGTAGAATAAACGAGTCTTCAAGGTCCTCTGGAGGACCGGTCCATAGCAGTCTCCATCTTTCTGTGGGGTTTTTGCATTCTGACTTTTCCCCACCATATTTTCACTTCTGTCTTGAAACTTAAAGAAAATAAGCATAAGCATTTTATTGTCATTGTGCACGCACAACTAAATTTACAGCAGCATTCCTCGATGCACACAATTTCAGACTCATACCCCATCCTCACTTTCCCCTTCCTCCACCCATCCCTACACAGCCCCCAAACACATCAACACGAAGCCGCGGAGTTCAGCATAGCCACAGCTCTAGAGTAGAAGCTGTCTCTAAGCCTCTTTGTCCTAGTTTTGATAGACCTGTATCATCTGCCGGATGGTAACAGTTCAAAAAGAGAGTGTGCTGGATGAGACGGGTCTCTCAGAATAGTTTGGGCTTTCTTTAGGCTTCGGGAATTATAGAGTTCTTCCAAGGAGGGGAGAAGGCAGCCGATAATCCTCTGTGCAGTAGTGATCACCCTTTGGAGCGGCTTTCTATCTGCCACTGTGCAACTGGAGAACCATACACAGATGCAGTAGGTTAAGACACTCTCTATAGCACAGCGGTAAAAGGACACCAGGAGTTTTCCATCCAGTTGTTGTTTCCTTAAAAGTCTCAGATAGTACAGTCTTTGCTGGGCCTTCTTAACCACCACAGCAGTCTGTACGCCCCAGGTCAAGTCCTCTTTAATCATAACGCCCAG
>NW_025950273.1:0-10066 GCF_021028975.2 Sphaerodactylus townsendi | reverse complement strand
GGCTGATGGGAATTGTAGTTCCTGAACATCTGGAGAGCCGCAGGTTCCCTACCCCTGACTTAGGGCAACCTTGTAAGGTTTTCAAGGTATGAGACATTAGACTCATAGATTAGAATCATAGAATCATAGAGTTGGAAGATACCCCAAGGGCCATCAAGTCCAACCCCCTGCAATGCAGGAACACACAATCAAAACACCCTTGACAGATGGCCATCCAGCCTCTCTTTAAAAACCTCCAAAGAAGGAAACTTCACCACACTCTGGGGTAGTGCATACCACTGTCGAACAGCCCTTACTGTCAGGAGCTTTTTTTCCTGATGCTTAGGTGGAATCTCTATTTCTTTTCCCTAAACCCGTTACTCCTGGTCCTACTATCTGGAGCAGCAGAAAACAAGCTTGCTTCCTCACCAGCATGACATCACTTCAAATATCTGAACATGGCTATCATGTCACCTCTTCACCTTCTCTTCACCAAACTAAACATACCCAGCTTCCTAAGTCTCTCCCCGTAGGGCATGGATTCCAGAATTTTTACCATTTTGGTTGCCCTCCTCTGGACCCATTCCAGCTTGTCAATATCCTTCTTGAATTGCAGTGCCCAGAACTGCACACAACTGTACATTCAGAGGTGGCTGGCCATTGCCTGCCTCAGCATAGTGATCCTAGAATTCCTTGGTGGTCTCCTATCCAAGTAGTAACCAGGGGTGACCTTGCTTAGCTTCTAAGATCTGATGACATCAGGTTAGTCTGGGCCATCCAAACAAGGACCAGAGATCCGGGTTCAAGTCCTTGCTTAGCAATGATGCTTATGGCTTGTGTGTGTCACCAACTCTTATCTCTCAGGCGAGAGATGTTATGAAGGCAAAATGTGGAGCAGAGAACCACAATAGGCTTGAATTCCTTAGAGGAAGGGTAGAATGGAAAGATGATTGACAGCTAAAGTGAGACAAGCCCACGTCTGATGCCTAGCAGTGCAATCCTAAATGGAGTTACACCTTTTGAAGTCCACTGAAGGCAAAGAGTTTAGAAGGGTGTAACTCTACCTGAGATCACACCGTTAACAGCTCTTGTGGGAGGAAAACAGATCGTAAGTGGTACATCTAATGATATGCAATTATTTTTCAGCTCAAATCAGACTCGGAATGCCAATTGCAAACAGCACCCTCCCACACTCTAAAATTTTCTTGAGCATTCAAAATGTGCATGCAGATTATCACACTGCTTTGCCCATAGGTATTTGCCTTTACGTCCACTATCTGCCCAAAGGTTAAAGAAGAAACTTCCAAAACAAGGTCTTGATCCTGTAGGGGGGTGGGGTTGGAGGACTGTCTCTCTCTCTCTAGGATTCCAGTCTTGCCAGTTTATCTGCTGAACTTCCAGTCAAGTGTGCTCAAGGTGCTTGAAACCAGTTTGCAAATGCTTTCTTCACTCTCGCACGGTGGTCCAAGAACTCCAGTTCCATTCCATATGTGCGGAACGAGTGCCAACATGACAAATGACTCCAACTGGCGGATGCTGCCAATGGCAGTCAAGATGTAGCTGGTTTTAAATAAAGCATAACCTGTCGATAATGATCCCGGAGCATGCAAACCCAAGCAGTGCCAATAAGTTATGAGCATGCACTCTCTGAATTGACAACTCTGGCTTGGTCAGTTCCTGGAGATTTCAGTGCCTAGGGAGGCACTAGGGAGGGAAGTCAATGGGTATGTCACACCACACAACACACCTTGTAGCTGCTGTTTCTTCCCGGGAACTCTGTAGTCTGGAGATCAGTTGTAATTCTGGGGATCTCCAGGCCATACCATGAGGTTGGCACCTGTAGTGTCTCCCCAGCAAGTTGCTATGCTGAATGCTACCAACTGAGCAGTTGCTACATTATAATACTACTCAACGTTATTTATTTTAGACTATGTCTATGCCCCTTCTCTAGGGAACCTGCCTATTCATTTTAAATTGTGAACAAATGAAAAATCAGTGTGAACATATAAAGTATTCCATTAAAAGCAGGTATTGTAAGAAGGGTCAGTTTCGTTTTTGGACACATCTAGTTGGATACACATCAAAGGATCATTGGCTGTAGGTTGTTCCCAATCAGCTGATGTCTGTATGAATTGGCTCTAATTATCTACATTTTGGAAGCTTGTTTAGAGTGGTAAAGGTTAAAACTAGCCCACCAGAATACGCCCCAAAGTGAAAAGTTAATTTGGGTGCTGTGTGGTTTCCGGGCTGTATGGCCGTGTTCTAGCAGCATTCTCTCCTGACGTTTCGCCTGCATCTGTGGCTGGCATCTTCAGAGATGCCAGCCACAGATGCAGGCGAAACGTCAGGAGAGAATGCTGCTAGAACACGGCCATACAGCCCGGAAACCACACAGCACCCAAGTGATTCCGGCCGTGAAAGCCTTCGACAATACATTGAAAGTGCATTATTCAGTTACATCAGCATGCTTCTGCTTTACAGGCCAAAGGTCCCAGAGCTGGAGAAATCCCTTTGCAAAGAATCCAGAAACGTGCTGTGGCTTATTGTGTGTGAGATTAGTTCCACAAATGAAATACTGCTCAACTCCAAAGGTGAAACCAGTTACTGATGATTTCTCATGAACCCACTTGATGATGATCTTCAGCAATGAGTAATGGCCATCTTGAGTGCACCAGCACCTTCCCTCTGGGCACTCTCTGTCTTCATGAACGTCTCAGGCTGTCGACAGGTTTGCTGAGTCTGGCTCCAATGTCCTTTGTTAGTGTCTGAGCATTCACCTTTCTCTGCCCTGATTCTTTTAAGAAACGCTCACCTTCATCTTCCACATGACGAATGAGCAAGCCCCACCCAAGGGCCATTGTTTGCAGTTTATGATTTCCTATTGTTCCTGTTGTAGATGGGTGGAGTTGATTAGCTAATCTATTCCGGTGTAAACAATCTATGTGCCGGGAAGTGTGTGTTTGGGTGCACATGGGGCAGAACTGTTGAGGGCTTCTGCTGCACTGCTTCCCAAGGATGGAAGGAACTGGAGGTTTGGCCATATTTCATAGGTGGATTGGTGAGAGGTGGTACATGGGATGGACAGGTCAGTGGTCACTGCTTTAAAAGATGGGTAGATGGATAGATGTCCTGATTTAGCAGATGGGTAGATGTCCTTCAGCAGCCTGTGCTTGTCAGAACTTGAAAGCTAAGCAGGCCTTGGGTGGGTGACCACCAAAGAAGATTGGGGTTGCTAGACAGGGGAAAGCAATGACCAACCACTTCTGCTCATCTCTTGCCTTGAAAACGCCACGTGGGGCTGCCATAATTCAGTTGCACTTTATTAATATCACATGTCCTTCACTGTAACCACTAGCTGTGAAAGCAGCACAGACTTAGATATGATCTGCACAGACAGCAGAACTAAGGGGCCCAGGGCAGTGTATATGGTTCTCTTTTATTTTATTTTTACCACAACGTCGTAAGGTTCGCTTAGCTAAGAAAAAGCAGCTGTTCCCAAGCCAGCCAGTGAACTTCGTGGCAGATCTTTCAGATCCTAATCCAATGACCAAGCCACGGAACAATGTATGGTCCTTTCCTCTCCCCTCTTCTCATCCCAACACCCAATAAACTTTTCAGTTTCAGTGAGAATGTCTTGCTAAGTCTTATGTCAAACTCTGACCACTACACCGCACTGCCTCTCTGTATCACAGGGACTCATCCTATCCATAATCAGATTTTCTAACATACTTTAAAGAAGAAGCCATAGGGGCAGAATGCACAGGATCAACACTAAGGAGGAATAGCCATTATGGGGAAAAACAGACAGACTGAATCAGAGTGCCTGTCATTTTTCCTTCTCAGGGTTAACAAGTGTGGAGGTCCAATTTCCACCAAGAAAATGGCACTGACGAGAAAGGGTTAGCCCTCCCACCCCAAATATTACCTGGGACATCTGATCATGGACTCCCCACACAAAGCAAAACACAAACCTCAATATTTGTGCTGAAATGGGCACAGGGGAATATTAAGCAAGAGTTGATAGTGCCCTACGGGGGAGGGTATAAACCAAATGAGTGAGTGAGTGAGTGAGTGAGTGAGTGAGTGAGTGAGTGAGTGAGTGAGTGAGTGAGTGAGTGAGTGAGTGAGTGAGTGAGTGAGTGAGTGAGTGAGTGAGTGAGTGAGGGAAAGGCCAAATCTGGGCAGTTGTAGGGTCTATGGCTCTGCAGCAGAGACTTGGGTGTAAAATACAATCTCTGGCTCATCTGAGCACACAAAGCTGCCTTATACTAAGTCAGGCCATTGGTTTGCCAAGGTCAATATTGTCTACTCTGACTGGCAGCTGCTCTCTGAGGTCTCAGGTACAGATGCCAGTTGAACCAAGTGCCTTGCGAAGCACATGTTCCACCACTGAGTTCTAGCCGATCCCCTAAAAGTCTTGAACACATGAAGTTGCCTCCTGCTTAGTCAAACCACTATTCTACTAGAGTATTGGCTACTCTGGCTGGAAATGGCTCTCCAAGGTCTCAGGCAGAGATCTTTCACATCACCCACTTCTGATCATTTTTGCTGAAGAAGCCAGGGACTAAATCTGGGACCTTCTGCATGGCAAGTAGATTCTCTGCCACTGAACCAAAGCCTATTCCTGATTCAGCTTTCAGCATCTCCACTTAAAGATTCTTGCCTACATCATGGTCTTCAAAGCCCACTGACTTCAATGGACTTGGAAAGCCATAATTTTGCTCAAGACAGACAGATTGCTTCAGGGATTATGCAGCATCACTGCCACCCCGATGCCCTGTTCCAGTCAAAGGATGGCTTACAGCCTAATGCATGTAAATCCCCCAGTGTTCAATGGTGCATGGGACAGCACCCCTTAGATGTTCAAAGAAAGCCGCCCTGCAGTTTCTGTGAAGGAGCCTCCAGCTTCTTTTGTGGCCTGCATGAATAAAGGGAAAAAAATCATTCTCACTCCGCTCTTCCAACTTGCAAGAGTTTCACATGTCTTTCCCCACCTGCCACTAAATTATAAGGCATGCAGGGATGGGATTGTGCAATTGCAAAGGCACTGAGGCTTGGACAGCCGCCAGGAAGGGGAAAGCGAGCACTTAACCAATTTGGGGTTTTTTATGAGGTACTGCAGTCTGCAGGCGATGCACACAGACCGGCTGGTTGAACCACTCATTTGCTCTGTGGGTTGAGAGCAGTCATGGGAAGTCACTGGCTGAACGGCAAATGGCTGGGATCCTGCTTCTATACATAGCAGCATCTCTGACCTGCTTTTCAAGGCTGCTCAGCACAATGGAATTTTTTTCTTTCAGGCCAAGTGGAACTACAGGTACCAACAGGCCCAAACATCAAATCTGTATCTTGACTTGAAGTTCCTACCTGTACAGGATGGATGTGTGGCATTTTTGGCCCATTCGTGACAGGCTCTTTTCTCCAGAAAATAGCAGCTAGTGCAGTTCAAACCAGAGCCGTAGGTATAGATTTTTTATGGGGTGGGTTCAGTGACTGAGCTGACTTTCTGGCTGTTCCATTCCATGCATTGTTTCAAGCAAGCCGGACATATAATGGGAGGGGTTTGAACCCGTGAAACCCCCCCCCCCCATTTATGTCCCTGGTTCAAACAGCTTTTGAAAAGGGGCTGTTTCATTTTTTCCTTTGTGTACCATTTTTCTTCTGGAAACTGTCACTCTGGGATTATTCTAACTCTGGTAGGGAAACCTTTGGGGCGGCAATTTTCTGTGGGGAAATGGGGAAAAGGGTTAAACACCACTCCCTTCCCCTGTCGCTCTCTCCCTTCAAATTACACACTCAGTGGCTGCTTTTGATAAAAAAAGAAACGCGAGGCAGAAGAATCACAAGACTACACATAATTTGCAGTTCCACCCTCGGTAAACCTGTTCAGTGCATTTTTTTGCAGCTCATTAAAGATAAGAGGCCTGAATTTCAAATATGAAATTAGATACCACTGTATTTTGGACACTTCTATTATCATGTGGCACTTATGATATGGAACAAACATGCCAAATACGCTGCGCATGGACTGGATCTGGCCCCTTGAGAGGGTTTATCAGGCCTGCGAGTCAGCTGAGTTAAACCCTCCCCTCTCCCCGCCCATTCTTGATATGGCCTGGAGAGTCTGTTGCACCAGCCAAAATAGCCACCCTCCCCCAGTGCCAAGCTTAAGTAGCCCCCCCAGCTGATCTGGGTGGCAAGCCTCCTGGGGGCTTACCCCCCCCCCCCAAGGCCTGGTCCAACCAAGTCACATTTATGTCATATCCGGTCCTCATAACAAATGAGTTCAACACCCCTGATATAGAATCAAGTTCATTTAATGGAGATTGATGGAAATAATCGCATTTACAGTGTTCAATAATTTCACATTCCTAACCATTGTGGAATCCTTACAACTACCCTTCTCAGTAAGCTAGTATGATTATCCCCATATCACACATTGCCAGCGTATGAAATAGCAATTATATTATTTAGACCCTGTTTTTTGGATCTAAAAATCCCTTTGGTTCCTTGCAAGTTCCTTAACTGTTGTTTCTATAGTCACCTGAGCTTGAGAGAGGTTGGGCTGTTCAACGGTCATGAATCAGGTTTCACACTGCATCCCTGGCATTATTAGGGATTTTTTTTTCCATCTCAGATTTTGGAGAGCAGCTGCTGGTTGGAGAAGGCAAAAACTGAACTGATCAATAGTCTGATGAAATAGCGTCATATGTTAAAAAGGGTTTTCAATATGGATTCAAACTGCCAATATGGATTCAAACAGCATTCCCCTCCAGGGAGATGACTCTTGCAGTCGTAACACAAAATTGTTTTCATAAATGGTTGAACATGTGACGGTCTTTTGAGAAACCTGCAGAAATCTTGTTCACCGTCATTCACAGTGGCCATGGAATGGGATCTGTCTCATTGAGGGCTATTTCAGACAATCTAGTTCTCTTGCAAATCAGAGCTCACTTCATCAGATGCATGGAGCATATACCCACAGCAAACATATTTACACTTAAAAGTGCATTTCTTACTTAAAGTTTCTGGCATCCATTGCTATAGAGTTCCCCTTCAAAACATCTGATGAAGTACGAATTGTCTGACCACAGCTTATTTTGGAACAAATGCTGTTAGTCTTTAACGTGTCACTGGAGTCCTGTTTTATTTTGCTGGTATGATGGCTGTCCTTTTGGAATTATTATCTAATTCCTGCGGGCTACCAAGACTCAGCAAATCAGTTCATGAAAGGAAAATGCTGACATTAACCCAACCCAACCTAATGGATCTAACCATGAATTAAGAAACAGGGATCGGCATTATTTGCCCTGAAAGGAAGTCATTAAATAAGTAGCGCTGGTATCTGAAAGCCACTAAATCAAAAGACAGCCATTTTGAACTCCAGTTGGTAGTGACTTGGGAAACATGCTCTGCACATGCTCAGAAATGCTTTCCGACTTCCAACCAGTTTTCAGGAGCTAGGCAAATAATTCCAAGGAAGTGGGAGTGGTGAGTGCATTGATATTAAAAGCCACACTTTCTGGAATGTGCCAGCATTCAAGATACAGTCCCCAAAACGCATTTACTAGGAAGTAAATGCCCTTTGGAACTCAATCAATCGAATATGTTAAGGTTCATGCAGCAACTAGGCAAGTTTCTTGCCCTAAATTAAAACACACACACACACCCCAGGCTGAATTTCAGGATGGGCCTGTGATCCGCTCCTGGCCTCCCCTAATTCCCCCTGGTCCCTTCCTATTCTATAACATAATTAATCGAATCTAAAGTGAACCTCTGCACATGCTCAGAAACGCTTTCTGTTCCAACCAGTTTTCAGAAACTGGAGAAATAATTCCAAGAAAAGGGGAACGGTGAGTGCATTGGTATTAAAAGTCACACTTTCTGGAAGTTCGTGTCAGCATTCAAGGATGCAGCCCTAAAAACGCATTTACCAGGAAGTAAACACCCTTTGGAACTCAATCAAATATGTTTAGGTCCGTGTGGCAAAAAGAAAAAAAAAACAAGATCTTGGCGCGAAGCTAAGCTCCGCAGGCTGACTCTCACGATGGGCCTGCGATTCCCACCCCCAGTGGTCCCTTCCCGTAATGCCCACTCACCCTTTGCTCCCCAAGACCGTGCGCACGGCCGGGAAAGCGCGCAACAGGAGCACCGGTGTGCAAAAGTGCGCGCCCAGTGGGCCGGTGCTCCGCATCGAGTTCTTATTGGCTGGCTCCGGGCACCGCCCCCTCCCTCCGCCCGGGACTCCCAGACACGTGGCGGCCGGGCTGGTTTGTTTGCACGCAGGGAGCCGTGCGCATGGAGCTGGGCGGGGAGGGCAGCCTCGCGCCCAGCTGCCGGCATAAATAGCAGCCGGGCGCGGATCCGGAGTCAAACCGCTCGTGTCTGATCCTCTAGCAGTTGCCGTACCGAACAAGCCCAGGATGGATGTGCAAGACTGTCCCTGCATTAGTGGTAAAGGAACTTTATTTAAGTTTATAAAAAGTGATCCTCATCGCTTTTCTCTGTGCGCGCGAGAGAGATCTTCTAATGACTCGAACCTGTGCGATGGTCTCTTTGGCTGGTGGGCTAACAGTTTGCGCAGGGAGGTTTTATTTTATTTTTGTTCCTTTTCTCTGCGTGTTCCAGCGTAACTCAAGGGTGTGGAGTTAACGGTTTCAAGTTGTCCCAGTTAGCCAAAAGTTTGTGAAAAGGGGCTGCCTCGGATTTAAGTTTGCTTATTAAAAAGTTTGCTTATTTTCCCCCTGGCTCAAGGTGGCTTCTATCCTTGAGGACGGCGACATCTCCCTTAGTATGAGAGAGCTAATCCAGTTCCATATTCCTTCAGGAATGCTCAATGTTTTGCAAGCTGCTAGTCTTTCTTTCTGTTATATTCCGTTTCTCCTGACAAATGGGGTTTGGGTCTCTTGTTTCTAAACGTTTTCCAGACCTGCTTTGTTGAGAGTAGTGGTGATGATACATGTTTCAGACACATGTTCCAGTCGTCTGTGATCTTCATGCTTTCCCCCCTCTGTCTTCCTATAGGTGGTGTCTGCACCTGTGGCAGCAACTGTCAGTGCAAAAACTGCAAGTGCAAATCGTGCCGGAAAAGTGAGTTTTGGGGTTTTGGTGGGCTGGCTGGTTAAACTCATGATGATGAAAAGGGCTATCAAATCACTGTATTCCTATAGAAACCCCAGATTTTCCTGGTGGTCTCACATTCAGGTGCTCAGGCCCCTCCAGCGCATGCAGAATAATGCACATTCAATCCACTTCCACAATTGTTTGAAAGTGGATTTTGCTATTCCGCACAGTAAAATCCAGCTGAAAAGTGCATTGAAAGTGGGTTGAAAGTGCATTATTCTGCATGTGCGGAAGAGGCCTCAATGTCTAAGATCTGATGAGATTTGGCCATCCTGGGCCATTGAAGTCACAGCTATTAAAGTTGTACAAAGGGTTTTTTTTAACCAGTTAGCAAATTTTATATGACCTTGCTTAGGGTGTGTCATGGGCAAACTGAACAGGTACACTGCTGGAGTACCTGTGATTGCATATGAAGGGGGGCACTGGTTGCCCTCCTACACTGTTATACAACAGGCAGTTATGTAGGGCATAAGTGATAGGAACAGAAAGATTTGTATGTAATTTGCACGCCTTCTCAAGGTTTTGTGCTTTCTGCATCCCTACAAGCAACTAAGTACAGAAGTGGAGCTTGAAGTTGCTTTAATATCAGCTTTGGGTATGCTGAGCAAAGCAAGGTTTCTGGCTGACCAGTAAATCTTACTCTCCCACAGAGGTGCTGGTAGAAAGGCAATGTGCCTGAGCTTAAATTGGAAAGCCCCAGTGCAAATCTCGAGTGTGCCATGAGCTTATGCATTTAATATACTTTTATCTTGTGCTTCCTCCAAGGAATTCAGGGTAGTGTAAATAATTTTCTTTTCATCCAATTTACCCTCAACAGGGCTGGGAGGTAGATAAGGCTGAGAAAGAATTGTCTGGACCAGGGGTCTGCAAACTGCGGCTCTCCAGATGTTCATGGACTACAAATCCCATCAGCCCCTGCCAGCATGGCCAATTGGCTGTGCTGGCAGGGGCTGATGGGAATTGT
>NW_025950272.1:0-10069 GCF_021028975.2 Sphaerodactylus townsendi | reverse complement strand
CCAGCCAGCCTAGATGTGTGGGAGGGGTGCCTTTCCATCCCCCCCCCCAAGGAATGTGGGCACACACATCAATGACATCGCACAGTATCAGGCTGCGTGTTTGCATGAGCACGTACTGCTGGCCTCTGCAATTGATTTGCTGCTACTGTTCCTTTCCCATTTTACCACAATAAGCCACATCAATGCATAGCTGGGCCCTGCTAGTAATTTCATAAATTTGTCAGGCTTCATTCCTAAGGTTGCCAACCTGCGTTGGAAAATTCCTGGAGATCTGGGGGTGGAGCCTGGGAGGGATGGGTCTGGGGAGGGAAAAGACCTCGGGGGGGGGGATAATATCTTGGAGCTCACCCTCCAAAGCTGCTGTTTCCTCCAGAGGAACTCACCTCTATAATCTGGAGATCAGTTGTAATTCCGGGAGATCTCCAGGTTTCACATGGAACTTGGCAACCCTACCCAGGGGTTGCTAGCCAGTTTGGAGATCAAAATGCCTTGTCCTTTTAATGGAGGGTTAATGGGCTATTATTTACCAGGTGATGTTATTTACCTCCATGACAAGAAGAAGAGGAAGAAGAAGAGAAGGAGGAGGAGGAGGAGTTTGGATTTATATCCCCCCTTTCTCTCCTGTAGGAGACTCAAAGGGACTTACAATCTCCTTTCCCTTCTCCTCCCCCCCACACCAAACACCCTGTGAGGTAGCTGGGGCTGAGAGCCCTCCGAATAACTGTGACTAGTCCAAGGTCACCCAGCTGGCAAGTGTTGGAATGCACAAGCCAATCTGGTTCACCAGGTAAGCCTCCACAGCTCAAGTGCCAGAGCAGAGAATCAAACCCAGTTCTACAGATTAAAGTGCACCTGCTCTTAATCAATACACCACGCTGGCTTCACTTACCCATTTCTGCACATGAAACCTCTATCCAAAGAGCAGGGCATTTCTCTTTAGGCCGGTTGGCCACCCTACAAGGCAGAATCAGCTCATGATATGCTTTAAGGATGTTATCTTGGATATAGACATAGTTATCTTGGAATAAGTCGCCTTGAATACACTTGGCTAATTTCTAAGCAATCAGCTACACTGAAGGGCTTTTCAGTTCAGAAAGAGGTGGAAGGAGAGAGAGAGAGAGAGAGAGAGGCTGATTCCGCACGGGCCAAAAACAGCGGTGTGAAAACCCTTTTACACCATTTTAAACCCTTTTGCACCATTTTCACACCATTTTCACACTGTTTTTGGCAAATCCCCTGTTTTTACCAAATCCCCTGTTTTTGGCAAATCCCCTGTTTTACCAAATCCCCTGGCCCAGATTTCATTCATTCAAGAGTTCTTAAAGAGCTCTCACTTTAATATGCAGCTTATCCCTGAAATCAGGCTCCATCCCTGAAGACTGGAAGATGGCCAATGTCACACCAATCTTTAAGAAAGGAACTAGGGGGGACCCGGGAAATTACAGGCCAGTCAGTTTGACATCTGTTCCTGGTAAATTAGTAGAATCTATCATTAAAGATAACATTATTAAACATGTAGAAAAGCAAGACCTGCTGAGGAAGAGTCAGCATGGCTTTTGCAGAGGCAAGTCCTGTCTTACAAACTTACTAGAGTTCTTTGAGGGTGTAAACCGGCATGTGGATAAGGGGGAACCAGTGGACATTGTCTACTTGGATTTCCAAAAGGCTTTTGACAAAGTTCCTCACCAGAGACTATTGAGAAAACTCAGCAATCAAGGAATAAGAGGGGAAGTCCTCCTATGGATTAAAAACTGGTTGAGAAACAGGAAGCAAAGAGTGGGTATAAATGGGAAATTCTCACAATGGAGAGATGTAAGGAGTTGTGTCCCCCAAGGATCTGTTTTGGGACCAGTGCTCTTTAACCTATTCATAAATGACCTGGAAGTAGGGGTGGGTAGCATGGTGGCCAAGTTTGCAGATAATACCAAATTATGTAGTGTGGTGAGAACTGCAAAGGATTGCGAAGAGCTCCAAGTGGACCTTGATAAATTAGGTGAGTGGACTAAGAAATGGCAAATGCAGGTCAATGTAGCAAAATGTAAAGTGATGCACATAGGGGCAAAAAATCCAAACTTCACATACACGCTACAGGGGTCAGTGCTATCAGTCACAGACCAGGAAAGGGATTTGGGCGTCTTAGTTGATAGTTCCATGGGAATGTCAACTCAATGCATGGCAGCTGTGAAAAAGGCAAACTCTATGCTGGGGATAATTAGGAAAGGAATTGAGAATAAAACTGCAAAGATTGTCATGCCCTTATATAAAGCCGTGGTGCGACCACACTTGGAGTACTGTGTTCAGTTCTGGTCGCCACATCTCAAAAAGGATATTGAAGAGATAGAAAAAGTGCAGAGAAGGGCAACAAGGATGATTGAGGGACTGGAGCACCTTCCCTATGAGGAGAGGCTGCAGCGTTTAGGACTCTTTAGTTTGGAGAGGAGACGTCTGAGGCGGGATATGATTGAAGTCTATAAAATTATGCATGGGGTAGAAAATGTTGACAGAGAGAAATTTTTCTCTCTTTCTCACAATACTAGAACCAGGGGGCATACATTGAAAATGCTGGGGGGAAGAATTAGGACTAATAAAAGGTAACACTTCTTCACGCAACGTGTGATTGGAATATGCTGCCACAGGAGGTGGTGATGGCCACTAACCTGGATAGCTTTAAAAGGGGCTTGGACAGATTTATGGAGGAGAAGTCGATTTATGGCTACCAATCTTGATCCTCTTTGATCTGAGATTGCAAATGCCTTAACAGTCCAGGTGCTCAGGAGCAGCAGCAGCCACAGAAGGCCATTGCTTTCACATCCTGCACGTGAGCTCCCAAAGGCACCTGGTGGGCCACTGCGAGTAGCAGAGAGCTGGACTAGATGGTCTGATCCAGTTGGCTTGTTCTTATGTTCTTATGTTCTTGGCCCATGCAGAATCAGCCAGAGAGAGAGAATACTGCAAAGCTCGTAGTACCTGTGTCGGGACCACCTGCTATTTAGCTCTCCCTCTCTCACAAGAGCCTCTACCAGTGACTGTCATGTATATGACAGTTCAGCGTATTCCAAGCACCTCACAAACACGAAGGTGTTGTACGTTTGCCCTGTAAGGTCCATTGGTTTTATCCACATTATGTAGACGAGAGGTGGGGAGATGTGACCATCTACTCAGTGGCAGAGGTAAAATTCATGCTTGGGACTTCCTGGTTTGTAGCACCCTCCCTTAGCTACCCACAGCCCATGTGTGTTGCCCATGCCACCCAAACAATGCTAAGTAGCTATAATTGACCTGTGTTTGCTCGTTTCCCTTCCCTTCTATTTTATCCCTGTTGTGCTTTCTTCCTCCCAAGTCTGCAAGCTATTCCGGCAGGGGGTTTGTTTATTTCTTGTACACCACTTAGCAGCAGAAATTAATAATAAATGATAAGTAATAATTGCTGTTTACTTCCTGAGCAGTATGATGCCCCCAGTGGATAGGACCTGCTTCCTCTCTCTTTTTCCCCACTACTGTTTTCTGTTAGTGTTTGAAACAGCTGCACCGAAGGCAGAAATTCAGCACAGGAATTTGTCCACTGATTTTTACCTCTGTACTGTACCATGAACTGAAGTCGGCCTGCGAGGGTCGCAAGGAATAGGCGAGACGCAGCGATATCATCCGGTGGAGAGAGCCAAAGGCAGGAAGCGTGATCCGTGGATCTGGCAACTCTGCCGTGGTCTGGTCCCTGGCACCTTTTATTAGGGTTTCACAGGAGGCGGATCGGGAGGCGGGAGAGCGGGAGAATACTGTACAGTACATGACTCATAGGGGCTGCGTACGTGAGAGAGGAAACGTTCCTGTCCGGGCCTAATCCATACCTGGGGGCAAGCGCCCCTTTGTCCCTTTGTCTGGGACATCTTGTGACAGTGAGTCAGGCATCTCATGACCTATGACTCATGGGGGTCTCGGGGCAGGTGAGCGTGTGCGCCCAGAAGGGCACAGATGGCGCAGGTGTGCCTGTGCTCTTTCTGAGGCTCTGCTGGGTTCGCAGGGCTCATCCCTACAATGAACAGCAATGTTTGTTCAGGCAGCTGTTTACAGGCACAAAAAGTTCTAAAATAATGTCATGCCACACAATCTGGACTGTGCAGTCCACAGGTCTGGCTTCCCGAGGTGTGGAAATCAAGGGGAGCTTTTAATTATCTTTGGAGAGAAAGAAAAACAAGAGATGGTACGTGCTGTCCTCACTGAGTCACAGCGGCACAGCAGGCTGCAATAGGAGGGGAGAAATGGAGAAGTTACCTCCTGTCACTCATCTGGGCTCACACTGCTTAGGATACCATGTAGGTTTCCCATCCTCCAGGTAGGCTATGGAGCTCTCCCAGAATTACAACAACAACAATAATCTGGGCGCCATCCCAAAAACACTAGGGCAGCACTTGAAACATCTTCGAATCGACAAAATTCACATCTGTCAAATTCAGAAGGCAGCCCTGCTGGGATCCGCACGAATATTACGCCGATACATTACAACTTCCTAGGCTTCTGGGTGAGGCTCGAATTGGAATGAAGGCCAACAACCAGCTAAAGATCTGGCAGCTGTGAAATCTACAATAATAATAATTGTTGTTTTTGTTGTTGTTGTTGTTGTTTATTAGACTTTTATACCGCTCACCCCCAAAGGGTTCTGAGCAGTATACAACATAAACAACATAACACAACTTCACAAAAGAGCACTTTCATAATTTAAATATAAGCACAATATAAATATAGGCTCTAAACATTAAAATAATTAAGTCCATTTCAAACACAGCATACAAAATATAGCGTCCAGACGATCTAAAAAGCCCCTCTTGAGAGGAAGACGAAAAGGCCCAGAGATGAATAAGGGCCGCAGAAGTTAAAAATTGATATTTGAACCATATTCTTGCTAACGCTTTCCTTGATCCCAATTGATCTTCAGAATACAGAGATCAGGTCCACTGAAGGAAAGATAGAATCTATGGGAAATAGAAAACCTACCGGTAGAGTGGGTACACAGAATGGATGTTCTAGCTCAGTGATGGCGAACCTTTTCAAGGCTGAGTGCCCAAATTGCAACCTGAAACCCACTTATTTATCACAAAGTGCCAACACGGCAATTTAATCTGAATGCTGAGGTTTTAGTTTAGAAAAAACGGTTGGCTCCGAGGCATGTATTACTCAGGAGTAAGCTTGGTGGTAATTGGTGGCTTTGCTTTGAAGCAACCGTGCAACTCTTCCAATGGGTGAATCATGACCCTAGGAGGGTTTACTCAGAAGCAAGCCCCATTGACAGCAACTGAGCTTACTCCCAGGTAAAGAATTGTGCTTTAGTTCTTCGCATGAAAATCAGTGGGGTTTAACAGTGCTTAACAGGGTTACCTACACTGCTTCCCCAAAACTAGGTTTTAAGTTTAATGCTAATAATCGAGCCCAGTGGCCCAGGCCAGCCTACATGTGGGTGGGGGGGGCACTCTGTTTGTGCGTGCCCACAGAGAGGGCTCTGAGTGCCACCTCTGGCACCCGTGCCATAGGTTCGCCACCACTGTTATAGCTAGTATTTCCATCTTGCCTATGGTATATCACAGAGATGGGTGGGTGGGTGTTGTTACCTGAAAAGAGCTTTGTTACCTGAAAAAAGCTTAAAGAAAATAGATTGTTACCTGAAAAGAGCTTAAAGGCCAGAGGCTGGTTGAGGATTGAGAGGGTTGAGACTGATGTTGGCTGTTGTTCTTCGGTCAGACCTCAGACTGATGAGACCATTGTTACAGAGGAATGCACTACCTCGGTGCGTGGTGGAGTCTCCTCCTTTGGAGGTTTTTAAAGAGAGGTTGGATGGCCATCTGTCAGGAGTGCTTTGATTGTGTGTGCTTTGATTGTGGCTGGGGGTTGGACTGGATGGCCCTTGGGGTCTTTTCCAACTCTATGATTCTATGAAGTTGACAAAGCTGATACAATCGACTGGCTTGTGTCTGTGCCCTTATGTGACACGACTAATGCAATAGAGAAAACAAAGTGGAGGATGCAATGGGAGGAGAAAGTGGCTGAAGGGGAGGGTGAGTATTTACATGGAATGAATAATGGCCAGGCATTTAGCGAGGCAGAGGAATAAAAGAGCATTTCAACATGATCACATGCTCAAGGGAAGCTGGCTCAGAAACAGATGGAAAAAATTGCAATAAAAGTGTTCGGGAAAACAACAGAGGGAAAAAAATTAAGGGATAACATTTCTGGAACCAAACAGAGGAAAAAAGTGTGGAATTAAAAGGAAAAAGTTGCATTTGGCTGCAAGACATGTTTTAAACAACTAATATAGAAAAGGCCAGTAAGAAGAGGATTTGGGGAGTTTTTTTAGGTTGGGTGATATGAGGTGAGAATTCAACATTTGGATTTGGGTAGAAGGAATTGGCCTTACACAGAAAAAGAACAAGTTGATCTATAACCTGGACGTGACATCATAGGGCATGACATCACAGGACCTGATTCCATATCTCAAGGGCTTCCCTCCTTCCCTAAACAACACTGTTGCCAGGTACCCTCCCCGAATCTTCAAAAAAATTCCCAAACAAGAGTTAGAAATGCTAGTTTATTTACAAGTATACAGAGTATACATAGATTTTTTACTATACTTTCTTCTCTTCTTCCCTTTGTTTCTCTTCAGATCATAATGGCTAGTTTATATTTAGATAACCAAGAGGACATTTTCTTTGATACAACACTGGATTAAGTAATAAACGTAATTGATTATATAAATACTGTGATAACCTGTAGGTTAAAATCATTGTAATTTTAATTTAAAACGATATACAATTAAAAATTTGAGATGCACCAAGCAACTGAGATACTAGATTATGTATCCTAAGTTTTACTAGCTGGAAGTCTGTTTTTGTTTTTTGTTTTTTGGTCTCTGTTTGTTTGTTTGTTTGTTTTGTTTTTCTTTAACACATTATGTATACATATTCTCTTTTCCCCCTTCCTTATGTCTCTACATATACATATACGTATATATAAATATATATATTGTGATGTTTTTGATTATGTAAACATAATTTGTTACTGTATTTTTTTTGTATTTATATATATAATTTTTTTCGTTTATTGTATATTACGATTAAATTCAATAAAGCAATAAAAAAATAAAAAAAAATAAAAAAAATATTTACAAGTATACAGGTTGATCAGTTATTATAGATGTGCAAGCAAGAAGAAAATACTAGTATGCTTGACAGTTTTCTGCTGGCTCTTTTCCTTTAAGTAGCAAAATACAGAAATGGGATAGGCAAAGCTTTCCTTGGCATGATAACAGCTGTGGGGAAAATTATAGCAGCTAAATTTCTACATTCTGCTGTTAAAGGAAAAGGGCAGGTAATAGGCTTGGCCTACAGTGGGATGCATGACAAAAGGTTTGGTAATGCTTTTTAATGTAGACATTTCCTCAACGCCCTGACCTGAATAGTCTTGGAAGCTAAGCAGGGTCAGCCCTGGTTATTGTTTGGATAGGAGGTTACCGAGGAATACCAGGGTTATTACGCAGAGCCAATCAAGGGCAAACCACCTCTCAACTTCTCTTGCCTTGAAAATCTTAGAGGGTCACCGTAAGTCAGCTGCAACTTGTCGGGAGGGGAGATACCTCAACAGCATGGACGTAGGTAAGGACAGGTTCTCGGGTTTGAACCCCCCCCCCCATTCATATCTGAAGCTCCGCCCCTCCGTTTGTGGGTTTTTAAAACATTTTAGTGCTTTTTCGGTTTTTGGCCTGCAGGGGGCGCATTGTTTGGACTAGCAGCACCAAACTTTCAGGGATTGTTTGGGGGACTCTCATTGTTTCAAATGGGAGCTAATAGAAGATGGGGGCTACACCTTTGAGGGTCCATAACTTTGGACCCCCTGAACCAAACTTCACCAAACCTGGGTGGTATCATTAGGAGAGACTCCTAAAGATACTCTGAAAGTTTGGTGCTTCTAACTTAACAATTGCACTCCTGACAGCAGGAACCCCCCCAATTTCCCCAGATTCTCCCTTTAAATCCACCCCCTTTGGCATGGATTTAAAGGGAGAATCTGAGGTCCTCAGTTTAGAAGAAGAAGAAGAAGAGTTTGGATTTATATCCCCCCTTTCTCTCCTGTAGGAGACTCAAAGGGGATTACAATCTCCTTGCCCTTGCTCCCTCACAACAAACACCCTGTGAGGTGGGTGGGGCTGAGAGAGCTCCGAAAAGCTGTGACTAGCCCAAGGTCACCCAGCTGGTGTGTGTGGGAGTGCACAGGCTAATCTGAATTCCCCAGATAAGCCTCCACAGCTCAAGTGGAAGAGCAAGGAACCAAACCCGGTTTCTCCAGATTAGAATGCACCTGCTCTTAACCACTACGCCACATTGAAAGTGATGCTGTTTCAGGATGGGGGATAATCCACCCCAAAACAGCATCACTTTCAATGTTGTTTAACTAGGGACCCCAGATTCTCCCTTTAAGGTGGATTTAAAAGGAGAATTTGGGCTCTCTAGTTTAAACACCATTGAAAGTGATACTGTTTGGGGGTGATTTCAGCATCACAGCAGCTGCCCGGGGGTGGTGGTGCAAAACTCAGATTTTGCACCGGGCTCCATTTTCCCTCTATGCCTCTGCCCAGAGGGGAGGGGCAGGGGAGGGCAGGGCAGGGCAGGGCAGGGGAGTCTGCCATCCCCAACCTCGGAGAGCTGCTTTTATAAGCGCTAGGCCAGGGGCGGGGCTTGGGGAGGCGTGGCCATGCCCTAGGCGTGGCCATGCCCACCACTGAACCCCCCCCCCCCATAAAAAATCTATACCTACGTCCCTGCTCAACAGGCTTTGGTTGTTAGGAAGTGACTCTGTCTATGCACCCATCAATGTTGGAGAAGGCTGCACATCTTCAGCGGCTGAAGGAACTGAACAGGTGTGTGTCTGCGTGAAAGAATGTCTTCAGGATTGCACTGTGAACTTGTTGAAAAGCTGAAGATAGCTCACAGAGTAACATCCAATGCAAATTACTAAAATAGAACTAAAAACAAGGTCAGAACAAAGGACACTCTAGGATCCTAGTAACCGACCCTTGCTGTCTTCACCGAAAGCTCATCCAACAGTGCCACCCAAAGGACACTTTCCTTGGAATAAGACTTTATTAAATTGGTTTGAGTAGGATTCCAAGTAGGCCTGCTTAGGATGGCGCTGTAAAGAGCACTGCTATGTGGAACTTATTGAAGGGCCACAGAGGCAATCATCTTTTGTCTTATTCTGGAAGGCTATTCCAGAGAATAGGGGCCACTACAGAGAAGGCCTATGCAGAGGCGTAGCTAGGGGAAATGGAGCCTGGTGAAAAATCAGAGTTGTGCTGCCCCCCCCCCCCCCCATGTTTGTTTCTGGGTTTTGTATTTTTTAGTGTTTTTTCAGTTTTTGGCCTGCAGGGGGCGCATTTTTTAGGCTAGTAGCACCAAAAGTTCAGGGTATCTTTAGGAGACTCTCCTGATGATACCTCCCAGGTTGGTGAAGTTTGGTTCAGGGGATCCAAAGTTATGAACCCTCAAAAGGGTAGCCCCATCTACTATTAGCTCCCATTGGAAACAATGGGAGAAGGGGCACCCCCCTTGAGTGTCCATAACTTTGGATCCCCCAAACAGAACTTCACCAAACCTGGCTTGTATCAGCAGGAGACTATTCTGATGATACCACCTAAGTTTAGTGAAGTTTGGTTCAGGGGGTCCAAAGTTATGGACCCTCAAAAGGTAGCCCCAGCTACTATTAGCTCCCACTGGAAACTATGAGGGATGGGGCACCTTCTTTGGGGGTCCATAACTTTGGACCCCCTGAACCAAACTTCACCAACTTGGATGGTATCATCAGGAGTGTCGCTGGACAAAATCCTGCCCTGTGGTAGCCACGCCGCTGGACCTATGACCAGGCTGAAGCAGTTCTCATCAGCCTACAATGATGGTACCGTGAAGAACCAGAAGGAGCAGCAAAGGCGGCATCGTATGCCGACCGCTCCAAAAGCCAAGGAGGACCTTTCAGCAATTCCGAGAAAGATCCTCGCAGAACCAGAAGGAGCAGCAAAGGCGGCATCGTATGC
>NW_025950271.1:0-10070 GCF_021028975.2 Sphaerodactylus townsendi | reverse complement strand
TAGGGAACCTGCGGCTCTCCAGATGTTCAGGAACTGCAATTCCCATCAGCCTCTGTCAGCATGGCCAATTGGCCATGAGAGTGCAGGCACCAATTGGCCATGCTGGTAGGGGCTGATGGGAATTGTAGTTCCTGAACATCTGGAGAGCCGCAGGTTCCCTACCCCTGGACTAGCCCAAGGTTAGTCAGCAGGGGTGTAAAAGTGTGGAAACAACCCAAGATCACTAAAATGGACTTTGCTGCTCATGAGGAGGAGTGGGGATTCAAACCCAGTCCTCCAGATTAGAGTCCACCTGCTCTTAACCACCCCACCACGCTGGCTCTCTTGAAGCTCTTGGAGACTTGTGGGTGTGGAAACTGGCAGTGGGAAGAGGTGGTTGCCTAGCAACAGTGTGAAGGATGGGAGTGCAAGGCGAAGTTAAGGGGAGGCATGTGGGAAAGCTTTTAGTCTTGGCAAAAATCCTTGAGGTATACCCTGTCTGAAATCTAATCAATTAATCGATTTCATATCCACTGATTCTGTTTATAGGAAGGGCCATGGGACACAAGAGATAGACCTAAGACCCCTTCCGCACATGCAAAATAATGCGTTTTCAAACCACTTTCATGACTGTTTGCAAGTGCATTTTGCTATTCCGCACAGCTTCAAAGAGCACTGCAAGCAGTTTGAAAGTGCATTATTCTGCATGTGCGGAATGAGCCAATGTTCTAATGTAGTATAAGATGGCTTCATGTGTTCAGATTCACTGCTGCCTCATTGCCAGACAAGAAACTTCCGCTAAACAATCTCTAGCACAATATTTAATCCCCAGTGATCTTGCATAGTCTTTTGGGAAAGAGACCTTTCAGGCATCCCCATGAATTTTAAGTGAAACATTGAACCTGGAATTCTTGGGTCTTAGTCCAGGAAGTCCACCCATTGCACAGGCTCTATATGGAGGTTTTATTAATAAGCAAATGGATTTAAATGCAGCAGATTATACACTCCATTAATTTCTTAACAGGCAGATGGTAACCATTTTTTAAAAACCCTCTTTACTTAGCTGAGTTGTTTAGAATAGTGCAAACCACCTTGGGGCTTTTATCAGCATGAAAATCATATAACTATTCCACAATAAAAAATATATATGCAATTAAAAGAGTATAAACCACTGAAACTATAATGAAAAGCCCCACATGAAAAGCCCCACAACCCAGTTCCAAGTCAATGCTCAGTTATAGATCCGGTGTCCCTAAAGCAGATATTATCAAATGGGGAAAACAGTCAATGACGGTATCAACTTCATTTCTTATCTTTTCATTGTATTTTTATCCCACTCTTCCCTCTACCACTCTGACCTGGATAGCCCAAGCTAGCAAGATCTCATCAGATCTCAGAAGCTAAGTAGGGCCAGCTCCGGTTATTTATTTATTTACAGTGTGGTGTAGTGGTTAAGAACAGGTGGACTCTAATCTGGAGAATTGGGTTTGATTCCCCATTCCTTCACAATGAGCGGTGGGCAGTTTCTATCCTGCCCGGACACCACAGCTATCCAGTCGGACTTCACTGAGGGATAACAAAAACCCAATCAGAATGAGTGTGATAGCTCATGGACTCGTATGCCATCCCAGCCAATCAGGGATCACATAGGGATCCTCCTCCTTCCATGATTATGGCAAAGAGTCAAAAGGTCAGGAACTTGCTATGAGGTAGGTTGAACACAGCCGCTCTCAATCTAGAGGTTAAGATATACCTCTGGCATCTCCTTGACTCCAGCACCTTCTCCATCCATCATCTCCAGTGGATCACAGTCCTGGCCTGCTAGGAAGATGCCAGCTACCCCACACTTACATTTCATTTCATCTTTTCCCCAGAGAACTGAGCTCTGTCATTGTTCTCCAACTGACCTTCTCAACAACCCTTTGAAATAGCTGAATAATGGACACTGGCCCACAGTGCAATCTTGACCAGATACCCCCTTCCAAGCTAGTGCATACCAAGGCTGCATGGAAATTTGAACCTAGGACTTCCTGACTCTTATCCTGTTGGCTGTAGCAATGTCTCATGTGCAAAGGAACTGAGAAGAAGACCCAGCAAGGGACAGGCAAGGGGTCAGCTAGAGAGGGCTGTAAAGTTATTGACCCATGTTGTGTCCTGTTGTGTCACCTCTTGTCTGTCTTTAGACTGATACTCTCAGGTCTAATATCTGGCTTCTCCTCAGAAGTTAGAAAAGAGGCTCTTCCCAGCTAGCAAGCTAACAGCATGCTATTTCTCCCTCTTCCCTATCCTAATTTTACTTCCTAATAAACATTTACCTTTTGCCCTTTTAATCAGTATGTTAGTCACTTCTCTGCACAGTAAACCACCGCTGCATGCGGCAAATATGTGGAGGAAGAACTTGCAGCAGCAAAGGATAAGCTAGGTTTCATTTCTTCCACCTCCTTGTTCCACCTAGCTAATGAGAAATGGGTGAATGGTGGGCATGTCCTCCCAAAGGTGGCATATATCATTAAATTGCTACATCACTTCCTTGTTAATAATAACAAAGCTGCAACTCCAGCTGTGGTAACAGCGCCCCTCCGCACCAGTGGATTCATTACCACCAAACCTTTAATACAGCATTTACTAGGCAACCACAAGAAAATTCAAGTACTTAACAAACTTTGGCACTAATCTGTCTTCATTAGCTCATATTTGAAGGCCGCATTCTCTCTCCGTCCTCTTCCCTCTCAATCCTCCCTGTTTCCTGCGTCTTTGTTTAGTGTCTGCAGCTCACATTCCAACTCTGCCCTCCTACCTCATTCTTCTTTTTCTCCATTTCAGGCATATCCTTCCAATTCACTCTCCATTCACTAGAAATATATATGTACAACTGTGGCTATATCAGCAGCAACTACTTGCCCTGGGGTAGAATTGCCCCCTGAATTTTGCCTCTAGCAAAATGTAATGTGATTTGGCAGGGCTTTGGAGCAGTACGCAAGAGGATGTGCAGAAATTTTAAGGGAAAATTCCTGAACATTTGTAGGGGTTAGGTGGAGACATACATTCAGATGGCATCAATGTCTTCCACTGTTAATGCAATGTGTGAACTGACTGATCGCACTATGCATTTATTCATAAATTAATACATATGTTTCTATAGATATCATAAAGATTAAATTAAGAAACATGAGAAATCTATTTCCAGCTAGAAGCCAAATTAATTTATACCTTCCAATGTTACTTCCCCCACAGGTTAAATAATGAAATAGATTTCTCATGTTTCTTGATTCAATCTTTATTTATGATATCTATCGAAACACACATTTGAAACTAGCATCTCACAAGGTTTCTGGGACTGTGAGTCTTCACAGAATCAGTAAAATAAAGATACAATGCTTCAGTACTTAGGTAAATCCCTCAGCTGTATTAGATTATCATTTAGGCAATTTTCAACCAACCAGGTGTATTTAATTTAACATATATAGTGTGATCAGTCAATACAGTACAGTACAGTATATACAGTGTGATCAGTCCTACATTCATACTGAGTGATCTTGGGCTAGTCACAGTTATCTCAGAATGCGGGCCTTCCCTTGCAGCTGATCCGGAAACTGAAACTGGTCCAGAATGCGGCGGCACGGCTGTTGGTGGGTGGCTCCTTTCGAGAGCATATCACCCCGTGTTGCCTACACTGGCTTCCAATAGAATTCCGGATCACTTTCAAGATGCTGGTGTTAACCTTTAAGGCTCTTTGCGGCTTGGGACCCTCATATCTTCGCAACCGTCTCACCCCATATGTCCTGGGTAGGCCTCTCCGATCAGCTGAGGCCAATCTACTGGTAGTCCCTGGCCCTTCAATGATGTGGCTGGCCTCTACCCAAGCCAGGGCATTTACGGCACTGGCCCCTGCCTGGTGGAACACCCTTCCCATCAGATGTATGGGCCCTGTGGGACCTTGGAAAATTCCGCAGGGCCTGCAAAACGGTTTTGTTCCACCAGGCTTTTGGCGAGGCCGGCCACGGATTCCCCCTCCAGGATGCCCCTGTGTTGCGTGCTGTTCTGCTCTTGGCATGCCCAATATAATATCTAAAGTGCACTGCTGCCCCGCCTGGCCTTAGGATCGGGCGTCACACTTTTATAATGTATTTTATAATGCTGTCTGATGCTGCTAGGTTTTAAGAAATCTGTAAATTGTTTTAACTTATTTAATGTATTTTATGGTGTGTAATGTAATGGCCTATTGTGTGTAATATTGTTTAGCCTTCTGTACACCGCCCAGAGCCCTTTGGGGGGTGGGCGGTTTAAAATCCAAGATATATATATATATATAAACAAACAAACAAACAAACTCTCTCAGCTCCACCTACCTCACAAAAGATACCTCACCTACCTCAAAAGGTATCTGCTGAGGGGAGAGGAAGGGAAAGGAGTTGGTAAACTGCCTTGAGTCTCCTTACAGGAGAGAAAGGTGGGATATAAATCTAAACTCTTCTTCTTCTCTACCTCTTGACTTCTCAGAGATGCCCTCAGCATCTACCACTCTGCCCAACCTTGTGAGGGCTGAGGCTGACCTACAATGCTTGCTTCCAGGCAGAACTTGGACTTTTACAACATGAGCTAACCAACCTGAGGTTGCAGGAAAATTTAACACACGGGACCCTGCTTGTGTATGAGAAAATAGCACTCTGAAAGGAGATGGGTAGACATCCGGCTCACAGTTCCGCTCAGAAATGACGTCGCTGGTTTTGTTCATGGACGCGCCCTCCGGTAGAGGAAGCTCAGGCCCAAAATTAATAACCATTTGTTTGGCTGCTGACTTCATTAGTGAGCCATAACCCAGATGGAGGCTCGACACAAGCCTCTGTTGACAACGTCTTTGCCCTTCTAATTACTTAGTTCTTGCTTGGGCAGCAACCCCGTCAACCAAATTACCATTGATTCGTCACTCCTGCCTGATCAATGTTATTGACCCAGGCATCAGAAAGACAAATTCCTATCCGCACCATGCTCGGCAGCAGCTTGTAGTCTCTGTGCTTTGGTGATTTTTGGCAAGAAGGCTTTAAGTCCACCAATCCGGGAACAGTCTGGGGAGGGGCCGTTTCTCAACGGTAGAGGCTATTCTTGGCATGCAGAGGGTCCCATGTTCAATCCCAGGTATTTGTAGTTAACCACCTTAGGGGGTCATGTGTTTAGAAAGTCGTTTCTTTACCCAAGAGAGCTTGTGCAGGTCAATGTAGGCTATACTGATCTATATGGGCTGTTTCTGCATACCACAGATTCTTGGATCTGCAGGGCTTGTAAGACAGAGATGTACCACCAGGTTTATGGTTGGAGCAACCACAGTACCATCTAGCCTCCCCTCCCCTTCTTTCCCCTCCCCTCCCCTCCCTTTCCCATCCCTTTTTTTCCCTATTACATTCCTTTGGTTCTTTCCCCCACTTATTGGGCTGTTGATGCATGTTATACCTGAAGGATTGTTACAGGCGCCTCTTGAATCTGCTGAAATGATTGAGTTGTCAGAAAGTTTTAATATTGGCATATGTTTTACTAATTGTATTTTAAACTATGTTGTATGCAGTCTCAAGTCCGAAAGGAGAAGGGGCAGTCTATTAAGCCCAATAAATATAAATAAGTACGTGCAAGGGGGGAAATGTCAGACTGAGATTGGGTGGCCATCAGGGACAACAGATGGAAGAGTCCAGTTTGCTATTCTTATGAACTGGGGAAGAAAATAATAACTACACTGGGCTGGCTTTCTGCTAAGTCCCAGGGACTTTTACCCATTCGAAGTTCAATATAACTTTTTAAATCAGGGAGCTTGGACTCTATGTTTTTTGGCAATTAGCACTTCAGGACAGATGACCTCTAAATGGTTAGCTCTGAATTAAAGATGGTCGTGAGCAACCTTGGGAGCTCAAGACAATGTGAGATGCCATGGTACATAGGCAGGGCTGGGTGTATTCTGGCATTTTATAGGGCAGGGGTCCCTCACGTAGTGCCTGCGGGCACCACAGAAACTGCTGAAAATTCTGCATCTGCCAAATGCTTTTAGAACGTAGGTGAGGAGTCTGCCTAGAAGGGCTACTGACTGGCTGCGCAGGTTAAAAGCGCCATGTTAAATAGAACTTCTGCCAGAATTGTCACATTTTACCCTTAGAGTTGTATGTGACCACTTCCTGACATTTTGTGGGCTCCTGTGGCAGCCATATGATTGGCTCCGTCTCCTGTGAAAGTCATATTGTGATTGTACCCAGCATACTCTGACAGAATTCCAAAGGTGCCCACAGGCTCAAAAAGTTTGGGGACCCCAGCTATAGAAGCACAGAATGAAGGGTTGTGAGGTGCAGAATGCTGTCTCTGAAGATGCTCAGCATTTATGTTTCCAGCGCTTGTGCCTGCTATCGTATGCTTAAAAGGTATGGGCAATGTCTACCATCATCGATGGAAGGATGCTGCCCAATTGCATAGCTTTGCTCTTTGGACTCCAAGCAGTAAGTAATCAGGTGGCGCCGGATCAGTGTTTGCTGAGTTTTTGGATTATGTCCAAGGTCACGTATCCTTTGCAATAAGCTAAGTTTTGCCTGTGTGTTCCGTTTCGCACCTGCGCCACTTGATTTGGACCTCGTGTTGGCACATGCTCAAAATTCCCAGGATTGAACCTCAGCTGTCAGGCAACCATGCAAGATTGCTTTGAGGACTGGTGAACCAATTTAGAACACTTCATTAATACAAGCATTTGGACGTCAGGCCAGTGAAAGGGGACAGGACGCAACGCCTGAGAGACAAACCATGCAACTTCCTCTTCTCCAGAAGAGTGTGCCTCTTTCTAAGTAAATATTCTCTGCCAGATGGTTTTTAGTAGGAAGGGGGAAAGGACAATCCTCGAAAAGCAGCAGGAGAATACGTTCACGCAATACAAACTATGTCATTTCACACGCTTTGTAAATGAAGCTTTCTTCTAGAGTGACCGGGGCTGCTTGCAATCTGTGAACACCACATTACAGTTTGAACGGAGGAGCGATTGCATGTCATCGCACTGCATCTGCTGACTGATAGAACCAGGCCACAATTTCTCTCTCTGAGTCTTTCTTCCTTCCCCTTTGCAGGAGAAATCAAGAACATTCTGTGATCTGTAATCCCCAGCTAGAAATTCAGAACCTCCGCTTGCATCTCAGTCCAGGTTCTGAGAGCTCCTTGGCAGCCAGAGGTGTGAAGTCATTTCTGCACCTGCGTTTGAAAACTGCTGGAGGCTGTTAGCAAGAGCCTTTTGTGTGAAAGTGATATTGCATTTGTTCCTAAGGTGGCAAAGGAGCTGCATGGTTACCTGGAAGACTGTGGGGTTGAGGCAAGTACTCCAGCTCTTCAGTGGGAGAAATAGAATGCCTTTCCCCCAGCTCCCATTGTTCATCGCTGCTAAGGGTGATGACATGAGAATGTTTTTTAAAAAAAAACAGCAGTAGCACATGTGTTCCTATGTCACTTTCTGGGGAAACCCAGAAGTGATATAGGACACCTCTAGGAATTGCTGGGCACTCTATGGTAAAACCACTTAGTTTCCAGTGATTCCTTGAACTATCCTACATCATTTTGGATTTTCCCTGGAAATGATGTAGCAGTACCACATATATTGCATGTCTTAGCACCTCCCCCAATCCTCCTGCCAGTTGCCCAGTGACCCTAGCCTCATGCTCATGGCTCAACCACTGCCAACCATCTCCCACAACACTTTCCCTTGGCCCCTTCCACCCAAAGATTGTCCAGCTTCCTTCACTCCACTTGTGCTCATGAATACTCTTCTGTCAAATGGAACTTCCATGTTCATAGGCAGTATACCACCGAATCCCATATACTTGGGCCAGCTGGGAAAGGTGTTGCCTTCATTCATCTATTTCTTTAAAACACTACTTTGATGCTTTTCTGCAAATATATGCAAAGTCATTTGCAGTAAAACACCAAGAAAACCTGAGATCGAACACAAAGGAACAAGCACAAGAATGATTAGAAACAACAAATTTACAGGTCAAAGAAACCCAAATAATGTTCTAAAAAATAGCAACAGACAAAAGCGCCCTGTTGACCACATTCAAAATTAAACACCAAAACTAAGGGATGGTTGTTTGGCTGAGGAAGTTTGGCACTTGCCAAACAAATCTGCCTTGGGTGTTTGCAAAACTGTGCAAGCGCAAAGACCCTGACCTTTCAAACTGATTGGCAGCCATTGGGGTCACTGCAAATACCCAAAGCTAATATTTTATTCAAACACAGAATTTATTTATGACTCATTTATATGATTTTGTCTCATTTATATGCTGGCTGAGCAGAGCAGTTACACAGCCAGGATGGTGTAGGAGAAGTAGAATTCAAGCAGGCTGGGTGAGATGCGCATGCGCAAAAAGCCAGTGGGGTTGAACTGCGCAGTTAGTAAAGAATAAGATGGACCACCACAGAGAACAGCTGCAAATAGGTCAGCAAACAGTCACATCATCAAAACTATTAGTAGCTCTATGTTCACAGCTGGTAAACAGAACATGAGCTGAACCTAGGGCTGGCAAATCCAGGTTGGCAAATCCCTGGAGATTTGAAAGGGACAGAACTTGGGAAAGCAGGGTTTGGGGAGGGGAGAGATCTTCACAGTGTATAATACCATAGAGCCCACTCTCCAAAGCAGGCTTTTCCCCCAGGAGAACCAATCTAGAGATCAACAATAATTCCAGGAGTTCTCCAGAAGTTCTCCTCTCCAGGTGGAGTTCTCCACCTGGAAGTTGTACTCCAATTAGGCTTGCAGCAACACACAGCTGTATTGCTTCCAAGTTCCTTACTATTTAATATCAGACAAGAAAGTTATCCACTCTGGGAAATGCCTTTCAGCACAAAAACATAAAATAATCCAAGTTACATTCACTTCACTTCACACTGGCCCTTTCCCCACTTACCATTTGCTGCGCGCTACTCTCCCCAAATAGCGCGGGATCCAGCGGCGCTCCCCACGAGTCCGGGCAGTGACAACGCAGCCGCTCCGACTCTGCCGCTCTCGTGTCCCCCCAGCGCGCGTCATTTCTGGTGCTGAAAAAAATGGCACCTTTTGATGACCCCGCGCAGAGCGCGGGGCAGTGGGGAACACGAAATGACTCACGTCAGAAATGACTCGCGCTGAGAGTGGCGCGCCGCAAATGGTAAGTGGGGAAAGGGCCAATGTGTAATCTTGAATAACACTGAGATATCCCTTATACTTAGCTTCAAATCAGCTTCAAATTCTCTATTAGACATGAAAGTAAACATAAAATTCCACTAGGCCTGGAAACGCCAGCCACCATTAATTGCCTGGCCTTGTTGAGTCTTCAATGGTCTGTGGTATAGAAAGAATTCTCTCCAGTTACACACCTCCATTTCAACTCAGGTTCTTCACATCGGACCATGATTTAACAGGGATTCTCTGAGCTCTTGCGTAGTGACCCATCTGGAGATTGGCAACCCTAGCCAGACAAGAAGGTGTTTGCAAGCCCCTGCCACTGAATGGTTGGTAGCCTACTAAAGGCCATCATAGTTCCTTCACACAGTTTTTTAAACCTGCACTGAAAACAGTTTGAGGGCTTAAGGCTGTTCAAAATAGTGCAGGTGTGAATGCATCTTCAATGTTTGTGCTAAGAACACGTGCAATACAAGAGTCTCTCCCTTTTCAGTTACAAAATATTGGAGGAGGATGGCTGCTTTTTAGGGATACCAGCCTCCACAGGGTGAGTGGAAATCTCATGGGATTACAATTGATCTCCAGGTAACAGAGATCAGTTCACCTGGAGAAAATGGCTGCTTTGGAAGGTGAACTTTATGATATCATACCCCACTGAAGTCCCTCCCCTCCTCAAACCACACCCTCCTCAGGCTCCACCCCCAAAATCTCTGGGTATTTCCAAACCTGGAAGTAGGAACTCTACCCATTTGTGAGATAGGCAGCTTGTTTGAGGTTCTAAACCAGGGATAGGGAACCTGCGGCTCTCCAGATGTTCAGGAACTGCAATTCCCATCAGCCTCTGTCAGCATGGCCAATTGGCCATGAGAGTGCAGGCACCAATTGGCCATGCTGGTAGGGGCTGATGGGAACAGTTCCTGAA
>NW_025950270.1:0-10070 GCF_021028975.2 Sphaerodactylus townsendi | reverse complement strand
TTCAGTGCTCTTTGAAGCTGTGCGGAATGGCAAAATCCACTTGCAAACTGTTGTGAAAGTGGTTTGAAAATGCATTATTTTGCATGTGCGGAAGGGGCCTCAGAGAAAAAGACTGCTTTGGAGGGTAGACTCTAGCATTATACCTTGCTGAGGTTTGCTGGATTAAAGTGAATTAGTTGGCATTGGCTCTGTAAGGAGGATGTTGTACAGAAATCCAGAATTGGTTGTTCTGCCAATCTTCCTCACTAGGTGACTTCCTTAATAACCCACAAAAACTTCTATAATCCTTTCAACAAGTCCAAATATCTTTGTGTGGTTTGCCTCACAAACATACAACTTCTAAAACAAGTTTTTTCCCCCAGAATCTTTTGACTTCTGATGAAAGCTTTTCTCGAATGAATGAGTTGACATTTCTTTTCATCAGTCTGGGCTCACCTTATTTTTTTGCTGCTTTCACTGATGATTTTTTTGACTCGTTTGTGCCATTTTTGTACCACTGATACTTTATATACCATTGACTCACAACTAACATTGAAAAAAAGGAAAAATAATAGGAAAAAAATTAACACAAGGAAAGGGAAGCTGGTGCAAAATCAGAAGGGGGGCTGTGAAATCAAACCACCCAAGCTTCTCCCCCACCCTCCAATTACATGTCAGGTGTTCATTTTCAGAGGCCATGAGATCCTGGGGCCCTCATACCTCAGGGTCTCATACTTCTTCCCCTTTGTTCCTACTCAGCCTCTGTGACCTGGGGAGGCAAACTTACTGGTGGTCCCTGGCCCCTCAATGATACAACTGGCCTCCACCCGGGCCAGGCCTTTACCGCCTTGGCCCCTGCCTGGAGGAACACTCTTCCTTTGGCCATCAGGGCCCTGCAGGACCTTGGACAGTTCCACAGGGCCTATAAAGCAGTTATTCAACCAGGCTTTGGGGGAGGCTGATTGCCTTTCGCCATCCCCTGTATACCATCACATCTGGTTGCCACTACTGTTGTGCCCAGTCCCCTCCTGGGGGTAGAGGTAGGAGGTCTTTAGCCACCTGCTTTCTTGTTATCTGTTTTTGTTGTGTTAAATTATTTCCGGTTTTTATTATTATATTGTAATTGCATGTTTTAATGGTATTTTATCTGTTGTACACCACCCAGAGCCCTTCAGGGCTGGACTCTATAGTAAGCTGCTTAAATAAATTCGATAGATGTTAGACAGACAGACAGACAGACAGACAGACAGACAGACAGAGATAGATAGATAGATAGATAGATAGATAGATAGATAGATAGATAGATAGATAGATAGATAGATAGATAGATAGATAGATAGATAGATAGATAGATAGATAGATAGATAGATAGATAGATAGATAGACAGAGAGAGAGATAGAGAGAGAGAGAGAGAGAGAGTTTAAAGAAAAAGAAAAAAATTAATGGGCAAGCAGACCATTTCAGATTAAGCCATCAGCTTGTGAAATTCCCCCAAATGTTGATATCAGAGGATCATTGATCCTCAATGATCCCATGGTAACTTCACCTTTCAATTTTGATCACTTCTTCCCCAAAGAAGGTGAAAGAGTAAATAATGTTCTTGGGTCAGAAACGCCAACAGAACTCTATAAGAACTTCTCATTCCGATCGCCATGTTGCCCCACCTCTCAACTCATTCAAGCTTTTAAAATGTTGTCTCAGTCCTAAGGAATACCCCTTCACACCTTGAAGTATGCTTCTACATTGCCATAAATTTTTTTAAAAACTATTATTGTAAGCTGCCTTGAACTACAAGGAAAGGCAGGATATAAATGTTCTATTGAGCAAACAAACTTGGTACAGCCCATGCCTCCAGCATGTTGACTCACTGTGCACAGTTGGAGAACAGGCACGAGTGTGCTGACCCTGCCCCCTACCTCAGCACAATTGCCAGATTGTCTGCGGAGTATAAACACATAGAGCAGGGGTAGGGAACCTGCGGCTCTCCAGATGTTCAGGAACTACAATTCCCATCAGCCCCTACCAGCATGGCCAATTGGCCATGCTGACAGAGGCTGATGGGAATTGTAGTTCCTGAACATCTGGAGAGCCGCAGGTTCCCTACCCCTGACATAGAGGAAGGACCTTGGGCACACCTCTCCCCTGTTATCAGCAACATTCGGAAAGCAGCATCACTGATAATAGGGAGGGAGTGTTACATGCCAACACTTTCTCCTTGTGATCACACAATAGTGTGCAGATGACCAGGCAACTGTGTTGAGGTAAGGGAGGGGTCAGTGTACTTATGCAGCAGTACCTACGCAGCAGTGGTGTAGGAGGTTAAGAGCTCGTGTATCTAATCTGGAGGAACCTGGTTTGATTCCCAGCTCTGCCGCCTGAGCTGTGGAGGCTTATCTGTGGAATTCAGATTAGCTTGTACACTCCCACACACGCCAGCTGGGTGACCTTGGGCTAGTCACAGCTTCTCGGAGCTCTCTCAGCCCCACCTACCTCACAGGGTGTTTGTTGTGAGGGGGGAAGGGCAAGGAGATTGTAAGTCCCTTTGAGTCTCCTACAGGAGAGAAAGGGGGGATATAAATCCAAACTCTTCTTCTTCTTCTTATGCTTGCTCTCCCTGCCGGCATGGTGAATGAATTATATCATAGGTGGTGCTGACTGGGGTAGATGGATTTAGTTCCACCTGGACCAAACTTCTCGGTACAGGTAATTCATGATATCTTTAGGTAAATTCATAAACTGTGTCACCACCTTGAGTTGTGTCCTTGTTAAGCAGTGGCAAATGGAATTAGTAAGTTTGTAAACTGTGGAAACTGAATTGTTCTAGATATTGTATATTGGTTTTCAATTATGCAATTATTGTGTTGTTAACTGCCCTGAGCCTGAAAAGGGAGGGGCGATCTAGCAATTTAATAAATGAAATTAAATGAAACATGTGTGGGGGGTAGGGTCAGGGGAATTTGTCTCATCCAGCCTGTAGTCAGGGCTGGACTAAGTTAGTACAGGTTTGTAGCATATGTTATAAAAGCACACCCTCCAGCAACATAACAGCATGCACTGAAGCCGTCTGGGAGCGTGGGAGATAGCACAAAGGACACGACACGGCAAGGAGCCAGCAGACATCTGCACACATGCAGACCCCATAAAATATACCATGAAGCATGCAGCTCCCCCAGCATGTAAACAGCAGCATCGCCACAGCATGAGAATACGGTGAGATGCTGATTTCACGGGACAGCTTGGAAACATTTAGCGCGGGCCCCTCAAAAATACAGGGTGTATAGCATATTCCACTTTTGCGAGTAGATTAATCCAGCACTGGCTAGAGTCATTCAGGCAGAGTCTCTTTTTAACCAGAAATTTCCCTATGCTGAAACCTTTATTCTTTAAAGAAAAACTGTCATGTAACAAGTAAAAAGAGCTATTTGTTTTTAAGCTGGGGTGGTTCACCTACAGGCCCTACCTTGGCTCTTTCCACACAAGTCACATGCAATGTTTCCAGAACGTTTTCAATCCCTTTTTTTACCACAATGTTTGTCCACACTCACCTTCTCCAAACCTTTCACAGTTGCTGTGAGAGGTTAAAACTTTTTTTTTGCTTCTTTGTTAAAATGATGCTTTATCGATTGACTAGTTCAGTGCTCTGTGTTTCCATATAATCAGGGCTTTGTAGCATCACCTGAAACAGCAACCCTCCCCCCCCCCCACAGAATGACAAGAATGAGAGGTGAGGGGGCGGGGAAGGACTGAGATCAGTGATGTGAAAAAAATGGTGCTGAGGGGAAAGTTGAGCAACAGCAAAGAGGTGTTGAAAACATGAGCGGGGACAATAAAACATTGTAAATATGACAGCCCCAAGAGAGGAGCCAGCTTGGAAACATTTCAGACAAAATAACTGTTTTAAAAGAGGTTTTTTTTTTTTAAAAAAAAAACAACAACCCTGAGAAGCAGCTGATTGGAAATGTTTTTGGAACAAAAGAGGGGAAAAAATAATGCAGAACTCCACAGAGGAAACATTTTATTCCCTGTCTGAAAATGTTTTCAACGGTTCGTGTGGAAAGGGCTCTCATTTGCAGTTATGTTTGCAATTATGTAAACATAACATACAGTTAGGTTTACTGCAGGTTTCCAGAATCCAGAAATTTGGTTGCCTGGAGAAACATGGCTGTTGTGGTGAGCGGAATCAGTGGCACTATACCCTAAGTCCCTCCCCTCTAATCCCTTTCTCTAGGCTCCGCCCTCAAATCTCTGGGACTTTCTTGACCTGAGTTGGTAACCATATTTATAGCCCTGCTCCAACTCAGCATGTGAGAGGGAGAAATGTCTGAAAAACTGGTCACATCAAATAAGCTGTTGACATAATGCGAAACTCCCCCTTCCCCCATCAACCGTCCCAACTTCCTCTGTATGGTTACAGTCTGCAGACAAAGCAATTGTGCCAAGGTAGGGCTGGGGTCAGAACTTGTACTTCTATAACTCAAGTACTTGGGATCCAACTGTATATTTTTGCTTAATTCAAACTGTGTCTCGTAAAATATATCATTCTGTGGACTTCATTCACTCAAGGAGCTTTGCTATTCTGGGGAATGTCATCTGCTACTTAGCATGCTGTGTCTTGGCAAAAGTTAACATGGGAAGTGAAAGCCAAGGAGGAAATCAGGCAAATGTAACAGCCCTGATATTTGCAAGAGTGAGGTCATTTGGACCTTCCTATGCTCTTTCTTTCATTCTGCCCAGCTGTTGGAGATAATCTGGAGGCGTACCATTGCACTTCCTCATCCCCGGTGTCCCACAGTCCTTTGCCAGCACTATCAGAGGTCAGGAAGAAAACTTGGAAAGAACAAAAGGAAAGTAAGGAATACAGTCAGAAACACACCCACAGACCAGAAAGGGAGACCAGGAGGAGGAGGATGTCAGCTGGCGGCGAAAATATCCCCCAAGGCGATTCAGTCCTGTGATATGCCACTGCATGCTGATTTTAAAAGTTGTGGGGTTCCCCTTTTCCCTCAGAAAAAGTGAAAACTCACAACTTTAAAAACCATTGTACAGCAGGGTTGCCAAGGCCGCTGGCAAGGGAAGGTAGGGTTGCCAGATCCATTTTGGGAAACTTCTGGAGATTTTGGAATTGAGTCTGGGGAGGATTCAGACCTCAGTGGAGTACAGTGCCATAGAATCTACCCTTCAAAGCATCTATTTCCTTCAGAAGAACGGGTCTCTGTAGTCTGGAGATGAGCTGTAATTCCAGAGGGATCCCCAGGTACCCCCTGGAGGCTGGAATCCCTGTTGCGTAGTGGTATTTTCATGCATCTAAAAGTAGAAAGACTGTTTTGGATCTGGCTTTTATGTCTGAGTTTCTTTTTCTTGCTGTTTATACAGGCAGGCTAGACCATCCTGAAATGGTTGTGGGCCAGCCGCCTCATGGTGCTTAGCTACAAAGTTGATTTTTTGTTGGATTTTTTTATTAAGGCTGGTATGATGTAAAATTGAGTGTTGAACCAGACCCTAGAAGACCTTGGTTCAAAGGGCCTTTCCCCACTTTTCCCTTGGCCGCCGTCGCTGCGCGCAATTCCCAGCGCACGACATCCCTGGCGCGCGCCCGGGCATCCCCACGACCCCGCACTCTGCATGGGGTCATCAAAAGGTGCCCTTTGCAAGAGCGCCAGGGATGCCTTGCACTGAGGGGGCGCAACAGCTGCAGCGTCAGGGCGGCTGTGCTGTTGCCGCCCCTCTCGTGGGGAGTGCCGGGGGACCCCTGCGCTACTCTCCTCAAGTAGCACGGGGCTTAAGGTAAGTGGGGAAAGGCCCAAAGTCCGGCTTACCATGAAACTCATTGGGCCAGTCACACTCAGGACTCTAAATCCCTTCACAGAGTTTAGGAAGAAGACCACATGTACTGCCGTGAGCCATGTGGATGCGATAAACCCAGACTAAATAGGCAGTTTTATTATTTATGGGACATAAAGTCCACCTTTCCCACTGAGGTTAAAGGCAGATTATGCAGATTATGCAGAGTAAGTCAATACAATCCACACTCAAGAGAAAGTGACCCACAGGGGATGCAAGAGCCCCAGACCTACTGACACTGTCAAGGGCTGTTTCCACACAAAGCATATAAAATGGCATCTCCTGTGACACACAAAACGAGAAATTGGGGGAAGGGAGCTGGGGATGAGGTGGGGCCAAACCCAATCCACATCAGGCAGTTCCCATAACAGGCCAGGGAGAAAACTATGGATCTTGCTCCAGACAAGTGAGTTCAGATATCTATGGGAAGATCAAAACCACGTGGTGGAATTCCCCCTCTCTATTCTGAGGGTGGGGAAGCTCAGGGGCTGATGCCTACACCTGAAGGGCAGACTTCAAGACTGGCTAGAGGGGAGTATCACAATGGCTATGATAGATAAGTGCAATCTCCTTGTGCAAAGGTGATTTTAGACTGATTATGAGAGAAACTACCGAGGAAGACGTCTTCTACTTGTAAGTGTCCCAGTCCAGCAGGGCTCCTCTTCTTACATTCTTATAAGGGGTATGTCATCATTTTTAGTCAGTCAAAAGGGCTCAAACACTTACTTCCTGGACAGCTCTAAGTGTTGACATCTCGGCGTGATCTTGGTATTCATGATTGAAGATACATTAAAAAGTAGCTGCAGAAAGTATAATATTTTCATCTAGCTTAAGGAGGTGATTACAACCAGTTATTTCATAAGTTATGGCCTCCATTCGAAGGATACTGGAAAACACATCTACATTGTGTTTCTCTCTTTTTTTAAAAATGAAAAGACAGTGTTTTTAAATCTCTTCTTGAGTTTGAGCTGAAAGGTTGAGAGGATTATATTTTAAGACCGTGGTCTTCTTCACACTTCGCTGAAAGTACGTTTCATGGAAACTAAGGAAACCCCATGGAAATCAATAGGAGGCAGGTGTTTACAGAGCAGCTGCCAAAATCTTGCTTCAGCTTAGCCATTTCTACAAACTGTGGCTCAGTGCTACAAATTAAAGTGTGTGAAAATTGTCAACATTCAACCATCAAGGGTTCAAAACCTAAGAGAAAGACAAGCCAGAACCTTCTACACAGCACAATGATTGTTAAGCCATGTACTGCCAGAGCTTCAAAACCAGAGTCTTCAGAGACAGAGGACCATGCCTAGACACTCTCTCTCTCTCTCTCTCTCTCTCTCTCTCTCTCTCTCTCTCTCTCCCCCTCCCTCCCTCCCTCCTCTGCTAGCTTTGCTGTTGTCTCAGCAGAGGGCTCAAGCAAAATCCTGGCATGGCCAAAGGTTGAGATAACAAGATGTCTCTATGATGAAGAAGAGTTTGGATTTATAGCCCACTTTTCTCAACCATAAGGAGCCTTAAAGCTGCTTACAAACTCCTTTCCCTTCCTCTCCCCACAACAGACACCTTGTGAGGTAGGTGGGGCTGAGAGAGTTCTGAGAGAACTGTGACTGGCCCAAAGTTTCGTATGTAGGAGAGGAGAAACAAACATGGGTCACCAGATTAGAGTCCATCTCTCTTAACCATTATACCACACACCATCCTAGTGTTGCCAACCTCCAGATGGAGCCTGGAGATCTCCCAGACTACAAGTGATCTCCAGGTCACTGAGATCAGTTCTCCTGGAGAAAATGGCTGTTTTAGAAGGTGGACTTTATAGGATCGAACCACCTGAGGTCACTCCCCTCCCCAAACCCATAACTCCTAGACTCCACTCCCAAATCTCCAAGAATTTCCCAGCCTGGAAATAGCAACACAGGATCCCCCCTTAGCTTGTTAAAGTGGTAGCTAACTGGAAGAGATGCAAAGCAGCTGGTAGATAACATTCATATGCCTGATTTGCATAATTAGCACACAATTGGCATAATATGCAATTGAGGTTACTGGGATGTAAGGAACTTGGATAGGGCAACCCTGTGGTTAATTTAAGGTTACTATTTCTGTAAGAACACACTCAGTATAAGCACATAAAAGTGTCCAGATTTAAAAAAAACCACACTATCAATATTTGAAACTTTTGTTGATGACCAGACTAAACTGTCTCTAAGACCTGGTAATGCCTTCTAAGCCTTTCCTGACCTTCTTTGGAGGTCCAACATTGTTAGGACAGAACTGGACGTTACAGAGGTCCACAGGTCTGCTATCCCAAAACAGTTCCTGCTCAAGCTCCCCTTCCTTTCACACAACCTGAAGTCCAACTCACCTCACGTTCTAGCGTTCGTACGGTGTTATTTCCTACCTCTTCCTCCATCACTGTTTTCTCAACTTATAATTCTGCCTTCTACAAACAACCTGAACACTGTCTCAAATGTGAGAGCAATATATAAAATCTACGCAGGGGATGGGGGTGGGTGGGGAGCGAGGGGGAAATATATCAACCAGCCAACCGATCCCCAAAGTCCTTCCTTTTTTTTATTATTTTGGTATACTTAACACACACAGTTATCTGCATGTCCTATAGATCATTTAACAAATTGCTTTGCAATCCTTCCAGGGCGTGGTATAAATGACTGATTTAAACCTTCTGCATTGTTCGGGCTGCATTGTTCTTCATCAAGTTGAGTCATTTTTATGTGAAGTGTCAAGCTCTTCTAACAAATAACGGCTGCCAGACAAATCAAGTTCCCTCATCTTAAAGCTATGGCTAAATAGTTTATAGCTTTAATCTGCTCACTGAGGTGTGCAGTCTATGACAGTAATTATAAATGCAAGGAGAAATTATAGCTGAATGCTTTAACTGCATTAGGAGCCATTTGATGAACATTCATGATTGCCTGCTCGTTTTCAACAATAGAGGGCACGTTAGTGTCAATGCATTAGAGGGTTTTTCTGTTCTGTTCCGTTCTTTCTTCCATTTACCACCGAATTGTCAGTTGTCTCCTATAAAGCAGGGGTGGGGGGTGGGGGACACACCGCCGAATCTTTAAACTTGATGGGTTTAGAAAAAAAAACCCCCAGAAAAGACAAAGGAAGAAACAAAAAAAGGGGAAACATTCCTGTTTATCATTACGCATCACCTCCTTCTCTTTGTAACATCCTTATTTTCACACTAGTTTATTTCAGAGAACTGTTTGTTTATCCCCTACCAGAATTTGGAAAAGAAAAGCTTGTTTTCCGAGAGAGTTGGGATTCCAAATCTGAACTTAACTCTGGAGACTGTAATAACAGTATACCAGAGCATGTGCAAAGTGTTTCTTCTGGCCACTGAGTAACCATATCCTATCCCTGAAGAATACTGAGGGAAACGGTGAGGACAGGGCTGGGGGCAGCTCCTGGTCTGTGTTTGAAGTTCTTACCATAGAAAAATAACTCTTCAGCTTAATCTAAACCAGCGGTGGCAAACCTATGGCATGGGTGCCAGAGATGGCACTCAGAGCCCTTTCTGTGGGCATGCGTGCACAGAGTCTGTCATGTAGAGGGGTGGAAAATCACCCCCCCACACACACACACACATCTAGACTGGCCTGGGCGTGATCATTTACCTGGGAGAAAGCTTGGTTGCTGGCAATGGGGCTTGCTTCTGAGTAAACCCTCCTAGGGTCGTGATGCACCCATTCAAAGTGTTGCACGGTTGCTTCACCATGCTTACTCCTGAGTAACGCGTTTCTAAACTAAAACCTCAGTATTCAGATTAAATTGCCGTGTTGGCACTTTGCGATAAATAAGTGGGTTTTGGGTTGCAATTTGGGCACTCGGTCTCAAAAAGGTTCACCATCACTGATCTAAACAGACAAGCCCTTCTGGATCACATGGAATTCTGACTGGGGAAGAGCACTGTTCCAGGAGCCCCATTTGTCACAGACCCAACCATAAATCTGAAATTAAACCCAACTATATCTAACTGGCAGCCAGCGGTTAAGAGGAGCATACTCTAATCTGGAGAACTGGGTTCAATTCCCATGAAGCCTGCTGGGAGACCTTGGGCCAGTCACAGTTCTCTCACAACTCTCTCAACCCACATGAAGGAAGGCCATGGCAAACCCCCTACAAGCACCTCTTGCCTTGAAAACCCTACGAGGTCACCACAAGTTGGTTGTGACCGATGGCACTTTACACACACACACACACACACACACACACACACACACACACACACACA
>NW_025950269.1:0-10071 GCF_021028975.2 Sphaerodactylus townsendi | reverse complement strand
ACAAAGAAGCTGAGTGGAGTGGAGCAGCTTTGCCAGTTTCACATACAGCTCCCACAGTTAACATACAGACAGAGAAGGAAAGAGGCTGGGTGGTTTGGAGCAGCTTTGTCAGTTTCACATAGACCATTCCCTTCTTTATTTTTATTTATTTATTTATTTATGCTTCAAATTTCTATCCCGCCCCATCCCCGAAGGGCTTCCAGTAGCCCATCCCTTTCAGCCATTTTCTCTTTACTTTGGGCAGCCATCCCCTATCCCCTCCCTCCATTCCCCTCCTCATATTTCCCCCCCGAAGTTAGACTATTGATGAAGTGCTGGTAAGAACAGACAACTGAGTGCCAAGAATATTGCCACAGTAAAAGGCTAGGATCCTAGCCTTTTCTTTTCCTGAGAAGTGTGCCTCTAGGGCGGCATACAAATAAGAACAATGGTGAATTGTGCGTTGGTTTTGTGGTGCTAAATGGAGGATTGTGCCATTTTGAGTACAAACTTTTCCAAAGGGGCTGAAGGGAATACACTGAATGAACTAGCAAAAGAGATACTCCCAAAAAATATCAGAATGATTGAAATCTTCCATTGCTACTACTTGTCTCCTTTCTGAAAATTTGGTCATCCGTTCCAGGAAAATATCATCCAACTCCTCAGTCCACAATGAAATCACTGTTTTTTCTCCCCCTTAATTTTTACCCAGATGCTCTCAACCTGGCTTCCAGGATTTAAGTCATGGACCTGCTCACAGGTGTAATTATTCCTGATGTATAATGCTGCTCCTTTTTTCCTAGGTCTATACCCCAATTGTTACATTCCAATCATGAGGCTCATCCCACCAAGTTTCAGTGATGCCTGTTATATTTGCTATGCCTTGTTAAGAGTTTAAGTTTATCTTGTTTATTTCCCATGCTCTGTGCATTAGAGTAGAGACATATAAGGCCATGGTTCATTCCCCCGGCTGCTTATTTAAGGTTTTTTCCCTTGTACTTTTGGGTTCTTGAACTATTTGCTCAGTTCTCTCTATAATGTTCAGACGAATATCTCTGTTGAACTCCTGCCCATTTGAATATTGTCTCCCTCCCCCATGTAACCCAGTGTAAAGCCCTCATTATCAGGTTTGTGAGCATCCTATCAAAAATGTTCCTACCTACAGCTGTGAGGTGCATCTTCATGAAACCACAGACCATGATCCAAGAAGCCAAAATGTTCCTGGCAGCACCACCTGCTATGCCAGTTGTTCACCTCCACTATTATTTCCCTCCCTAAGCTGTGTCCTTCAACTGGGAGTAGAGATTAAATGACAACCTATGCATCAAGATCCTTGAGCTTCCTTCCCAGAGCCTCAAAATCCATTGTGATATCCTGAAAGCTATGGCTTGCAATGTCATTTGTTCCCTTTCTGGATCAAAAGGAAGGGATGACTATCAGTGTGCTTGAAAGCAGGGGCGTAATGCCCATTGGGCAAGGTGGGCAGCTGCCCAGGGCACCACTGTAGGGATGCACCGCTGACCCAGCAGCACCGTAGGTAGAGCGCTAGAATGCTGGCCCAACTATGGCCTTCTGGTCGCACCCGCTCCCCCATCCCCCACCCCCTGGTGAGTCACAGGTCATGAACTACCTGACTCACAACCACCAGGTTTCCCAGACAAAGGGACAATGGAGCCCTTGCCCCCAGGTGTGGATTAGACCCAGACGCAGATGCTTCCTCCTGCACGTAGCAGCCCGATGAGATCATGCATCACATGATGGTCTCCAGCTCTCCCGGTCTCCCGGTCTCCTGCCCATCTCCCGATCCGCCTCCTTTACACGCCCACAATGAAACCCTAATAAAAGGTGCCAGAGACTAGCACACGGCAGAGTTGTCAGGATCACGGGATCCCGCACTTCCTGCTGCTGACGCTCTCCACCAGATGAAACCTCCGCGTCTCGCCTCTTCCTTAGCGACGACCCTGCGGGGACGACTACAAGCTGGTGCTGAAACCCGGGAAATCCTCGAACCTCCACCCTGCTTACCGTCGCCTGGGAAAGGGCCGCGGTACCGACGTCCGCTGGATCGGCGCATCCAGGGACCCACCTTTCGGTACCGCCCGTCCGCTGGATCGGCGCATCCAGGGACCCGAGTTCTAGGACACTCTCTCGTTCGACGAAACAACGGTAAGTATGGGAGCTTGCAAAAGCAGGGCTTATGACAAGCACGTTAGTGAACTGAAAGCGTTAGCGAAAAGCGGCAGGGTCTCCGTAAAGAGAGGGGAGCTGCGCAAATTGGTTGAGGAGATTGAAGCTCAATGTCCATGGTACCCAGAAAGGGGGACATTGAATCTTAATGATTGGGAAAACATCGGGCGCACTCTGCACAGAGAGCCTCGCGCGCCGATGTCACTGCTACTGACGTGGAGGCAATGCTATGTCGCCATCAGCCTGCAGGTCTATGGCTCTCTTGCCATAGATCGCCCTCCTTTCGACCCTTCAGCTTCAGTTTCACCCCCGGAACTTTCTCTATCCACTAAATTGGACGCCTGTCCTCCTTCTGCCTCCCTCGCTTCCTCGCCTCCTTCAAATCCTCCCGCGGCTCGGCCGCTTCCTCCCCTTGCCCCGCCTTCATTTTCTGAAGCCACCGCACCTCCATCAGCGCCACGTAATGGCGCGGGTTTCAAAACCCTAGCAGAGCATATTAGCCACAATCTGCAAAAAAAGGAAACCCTGACGGAAGACGATGCCAACATCCTCGCCATGTGCCCCGTCCATTACACTGATCAGGAAGGGGAAGATGGCATCGTTCAGCGACTTGTCCAGTACCGGCCCCTAAGTTACAACATTCTCACTGAGCTCCGCAAGGCAATGCGGGACGTAGGAATCACCAGCCCCTATGTGAGAGGCATGTTGGAAGCAGTCGCCAGGAACCACCTAATGGTTCCGGAGGACTGGAAAACCACTTTTCGCATGCTTTTAAACCCCGCACAGTATGTGGTTTGGGAAAGCGAGTACCACCAACAGTGCATAGGCAGAGGAGCAGCCTCTGGCGGCGCCTACACCGCCGCGTAGCTTTATGGCTGCGACGCTTTCGCCAACCCCAATGCGCAAATCGTCCTGCCGGAGGCCACCCTTCCAATCGCCTCTGAGTGCGCCTACAAGGCGTTTTTGAAAGTCCCCAATACCGGACAGCCAACCCAAAGTTTCTCTAGCGTTCGACAGAAACCTCAGGAGCCCTATGCTGAGTTTGTGAACAGGCTCCAGGAGGCCCTCAGGAGGCAGGTTGACAACGAGGAGGCCCAGGGCGAGCTCCTTAAGCGCCTTGCCAAGGAGAACGCCTCCGCTGAGTGCCGCAAAGCGGTCACAGGCCTAGGAAGGAACCCCGAACTGGCCGACATGCTCAAAGCTTGCCAGGATATCGGGTCTTTCGCCCATCAAGCCAGCCTTCTAGCCGCAGCCCTCTCCGCTGCCATGAGACAGCCCCGAGACGAGTGTTTCAATTGCAACAAGCCAGGACATTTCTGTAAGGATTGTAGACTGCCCGGCGGGGGGGCCTACAGCCCGAACGGAGGGGGGTTTCCCCCCAGAGGGCGAAGACCCCCAGGGAGGTCTAGGACCAGGTGCTCCCAATGCCCGCTGGGGAGGCCCGCACCCAGGCATCTCCCCAGCCCAGAACCAAGGTCCGCACCTCAAACCCTTCCCCCGGAGCTCCCCCACGAGATCTTCGCTGCTCCAGCTCAGTATAGTGATCCCATCCCCACAGAGACCATTGGGTTGGTCTTGCCAAAAGCTTCTGCCGCTGAGCAGGGATTGTTCATCATCCCAGGGGTCATGGACTCCACGCACCAGGGAGCCATCCACATCCAGGTGTGGACAAACATCCCGCAGGAACTGCCAAGTTCATCCGATCATCCTGCCTCTATGCTTTCACTCGAGTCTAATCTAAGTTCAGCTAATCTAAATCTCGTTGCTTGCTCCCCCTCTACGTCTATACTTCCTGCTCTGCTAGCCCCTTCTATTTCCAAAGTCACCATGCCTCCGCCAGTGCCACAGAGTGGCGCGCATTTCAAAATCTCTGCAGAGTCCATAATCACTGAATTGCAACAGAAAGAAATGCTGACGGAAGAGAACGCCAACATTCTGGCACTATGCCCAGTCCGTCTCACTAATCAAGAGGACTGCCGTTCTGAACCCTCCTCAGAATGCCCCATGGCCAATCTACAGGACAATGAGGCATGGAAAGGGGAAGGTGCTCGCACAATGGCTTTAAGCCTAAAGTCCTTCATGAAGAAAAAGCCCCCTTGGCCCTCTCCAGCTGTAAGGTTCAAACCAGATCTCATAGCCTCTGAGCCTGTGCAAAGCCCTAAGCTCAAAGCTCCCAGTGGCAGCAAAATCGTCAGTGCCCCAGGAAGGGCAGAATCCCAGCCCGCAAGGGAACCGCCCTGCGAGGTCCAGAAGGTAAGCTTCGCAGGTCCATGTGTAGCCATTCTCATGGAAATCCAGCACGTGTTTGCCTCTAAAGTCCGGTCTGAGCCAGATTGGAATCCAGCCCATAGAGGACAAAGGCTTGTGCAATTCCCCCATCGACCCCCACCTGACCTTTTCTTCCACAGCAACACGGAGAGCTGCCAACCCCTCCCGGGGAGGGGGGAAGACAAGAAACCTGGATGTTTAAACTCGTGTCGTTTCCTCTTAGATATGTCTCTAACTATATGCTCAATAAAAATGATCCAGCTTGGAAACACCTCCTACAGAATTGGGACAAAAGACTAACCCGATTCCTTTTCAGCCCTGCTTATATTAATAACTGAATTGCCTTGTTTAAAATGCTCCCATGAAAGCAAGATCTTCAGTCAAAACTGCGAACCTCCTCATTGTACTATATATGCTCATGTATGCTTATATATATTCTGTGTGTCTAGCCTTTTAAAGGGACTCCTAAGGTTCTTCCCTCATGAAAGGAGTTTTCCCCATTGCTTCTAAACTATGCTCTTGTGCTTCAATCTAAAATTTTCCTTCTTTTGGTTATGTGTGCCAATGCCTTGAAAGGTTTCACCCATTACAGCATCGGCCTTTAAAAGGAACGCAGTCCGTGTACTCCCTAGGATGCCAGTGGAATCTGCTTCAAGCCGCCTCCATCTTAGTTTAAACCCTCTAATTTTTTTCTCTAAATCTTTCCTATGGATCGCTATATTACGATATGACTATATTGTGAATTGTTTAAGTTGCTTTACTAAAAACCCACACTTTAGACGGTGATTGGGATTGCTTTGTAAACAAGCACCCGACCTGGGCGTGACCTTTCCTCATCCCCCCCCAAGCTCTCCGGAGCCCTTCCTGTCTCCACCTTTGTGTTATGTGTTCTTAATCCCTTGAATGCTGCAAGCCGATCACTGGAATGAGCCAACGGCATCTTTAAGGAGATCTTGGCCAAACAAACGAAAGAAAGGGGAGTAGTCCCCCCCCCCATCGGCCTACGACCCGATCAAGGTCTCATCCAGCAGACCATGTCCAAAGCACTATTCTCTATCAATCATTCAAAATTGCTTGCCCCCCAAACTAACTCAGCAAAGGCAAACCCCCGGGGGAAAAAGCCTTGCTTGTCTTTCTCTTCCACACAGGATTCCAACTCGATGGGACCAACTCAATCCCAGGGACGAGGAAAGCCGGCCCTATTGAGAGGGCACGACCGCCCCCCAGCCTGGGCCGAGACAGGAGGGATCTCTCTGGAGCCAGCACACCTATTCTTCCACGGAGATCGCAGCCCTCGCTGCCCCCCCCCCAGGGGAACAGCAGCCTGGGCCAGCTATGGCTCAGAGGTTGATGCTGTGTGTCGCTGCTCCTCATCTACAATCACTATTCTCTCTCCCTCTCTGCCGCCCCCTGGCTGAAGCTTGGAGTTGCAGCCAGGGACATTCCTGATAGGTTAACCCTTGGAACTCTCCGCTGTTTTCAGCCGCTTGAATGTTGTTGGAACATGCCTTCTCTCACAGCTTTGCTCGTGAGAGTCACTGAACTTGCAATGCTAAAGACTATCAGTAGCTCTCCCTACGCTCTTGAGAAATCCATGGACTCTAACGCCATTGCTCCGTAGCTTTGGTAGTCAAACAGCAAGAGCCATGCATTGGACAATTATGCAGCCACGGGCTGCCTCCCTTCCTTGCATCATCTAGCTTATGTATTGTTTATCAATGTTTATTGTTTCCATTTATGCCTTGCCCCATTTATGCCCCTTGGAGCCGACCTCCAAAGGAATCCTTGAGTACTGTAACCCAACTGATCGTTGAAGTTATTGCATGCCTTGATTTTAGAAGCTATGTTATTTGTTGTTGTTACATCCCTGATCATCTTTCCGCTGGGACTCTCTGCTGTCTCGGCCGCCTTACCATCGTCTTGCCTCAGGCTCCGCCCTGGGAGCCCAGGCGGCGCCGCCGCTCCGCCCCTCCCCTCGACCCCTCTTGCCAGAGCGACGTGGTTGCCCTTCCCGAGGCAGAGTATGTTTCCCTCGCAACTTCCCTCATGGGAGTCCCCGGACTTGTTTCCTGTAACGCCAAGACTATCGGCCGTTCTGGCCGGCGCCCTTACGAAGTCCATCAACTCCACCTCGACTGCTTTGGATGCTCTGGCCTCCGAGCGGCAAGAGCTTCGTCAAGCGACCTTAGACAATCATGCCGCTATTGATTGTTTGCTATTGTTGATTCATATGAAAGTGCGTGAGTTTGCAAGATACTGTGTTGCTGTTCAAATTCTGCATTGGTTTAATTGTATGCCCTATTGTCGGAACTTGCCTTGCTCAATGTATCTCTAATATTGCCTGTAATGTATGTAAGAAACCCTTTGACTTCCCCTTACATCGCAACCAAGTTCTCATGCTGCACAAACAGCTCGACCCGATTGGGCAAACTACAGAGGAGGTAAGCGTCCCGTTAAATCGTCCCAACCAATTCGGCCTCCTTCCTAAAACATAAAAAAGGAGGAGATGTAGGGATGCACCGCTGACCCAGCAGCACCGTAGGTAGAGCGCTAGAATGCTGGCCCAACTACGGCCTTCTGGTCGCACCCGCTCCCCCATCCCCCACCCCCTGGTGAGTCACAGGTCATGAACTACCTGACTCACAACCACCAGGTTTCCCAGACAAAGGGACAATGGAGCCCTTGCCCCCAGGTGTGGATTAGACCCAGACGCAGATGCTTCCTCCTGCACGTAGCAGCCCGATGAGATCATGCATCACATGATGGTCTCCAGCTCTCCCGGTCTCCCGGTCTCCCATCCATCTCCCGATCCGCCTCCTTTACACGCCCACAATGAAACCCTAATAAAAGGTGCCAGAGACTAGCACACGGCAGAGTTGTCAGGATCACGGGATCCCGCACTTCCTGCTGCTGACGCTCTCCACCAGATGAAACCTCCGCGTCTCGCCTCTTCCTTAGCGACGACCCTGCGGGGACGACTACACACCACCTTATGGGGGGCATCAAAATGCAGGGTTTGTTTTTGGGTATTTTTAGTGGTTTTCCATGTTTGGCCTGCAGGGGGCGCAGTTCTTAGCTAGCGGCACCAAAATTTCAGCGTATCATCAGGAGACTGTCCTTATGCTACCCCCCAAGTTTGGTGAGGTTTGGTTCAGGGGGTCCAAAGCTATGGACCCTCAAAAGAGTAGCCCCCATCTCCTTAGCAAAGAATGGGGGATGGGGCACCCCCTTTGGGAGTCCATAACGTTGGACTCCTTGAACCAAACCTCACCAAACCTGGGGGGGTAGCATAAGGACAGTCTCCTGATGATACACTGAAATTCTGGTGCTGATATGTCTAAAAATGCACCCCCTTCAGGCACCAATGTCCTGGTGCAAAAAAAAATTTGGTTCGTGGTGGAATGGCTGCCCGGGGGGGGGGGGGGCATCCAACTCTGGTTTTGCCCACGGCTACAGTTTGCCTCGTTACGCCCCTGCTTGAAAGTCTTGTCAGCCTCTCCGTGACATCACATTTCTTTGCCCCAGGGAGACAGCACACCTCTTGAGACATTTTGCCAGACCTGCAAATCACTGTGTCTGTTCCCCTCAGCAGGAAGTCCCCTACCACCACCACTCGTCTTCTCTGGTGTTTTGCAGGGACCATTCCAGGGGCCAAGTGACATGCTTCTGTCACTTGCACATTCTCCAGACTGACTCTGTTGCTTATGTGCTTGGCTCTTATTCTCACTGACAAAGGAGAGAACTTCAAATTGATTCTGTAGATTCAAACTCACAAAATGCTCCCTGGTTTCTCTACTGCTATGTGTCACATTTCTCCAAAGACCCATCTCCTGTGTTTGAGAGCTGTCGTCCTCTTCAGAGAAATACCTGGTGCGTTTCTTATCCAGTACCATCTGCTCCACTCTATTCAGGAAATCTTCATTCTTTTTAACAGGCTGAAGAGTAGATACTTGCACCTCAAGCAGCTGGAACTTCTCTGATTATCTCTGCAGGACCTTCTCATTCATATATATCTGTATCTATATATCTGTCATGAGTCTCTGTTAAAAAGGCAGAATATAAATGAAAATTCTGTTGCTATTAATAATAATTTAGTTTATTATTAGATTTTTATCCTTCCCTTTTCCAGTCAAAACAGGGCAGGTTAGAACAGGTACACAAAAACATCAATATATAAACATGCACACTAATTCCAATATAAAATTAAATAAAATTAATACAAATATAATACAATATCATATTCCTAAATTCATAAAACCTGTCTTGATGATAGAGCCTTATATCAGATTTCACCCCATAAAAATGGTTAAAATATTTTTTACAACTCTCCACTGAATGATGTAGTAAAATCAACATGATGTAGTAAAATCAACATTTACTCTGGTGCTATGCATGATGGCTTTGTTCCAAGCAGTTGTTCTTCCCATCAGTCAGTTTTCAGTGTCATTCTAAGAAGTCCATACAAACTGCCTGTCAATCAAGGGGTTTCTATGTCCAGGACAATTCTTAGAATGTGATTGTCACAGAGGAACTTCTGCTTCGGGTGGTTAGGAGCAGACACGAAAGAAGGTGCCAGTGGAGACTGGAGGGCTATGTAGTGTTCTGGATGAGTCTCATCAGTCCCAATTCAGATACGGGTAGGCACTTACAAACAGGCACTTACAAAATCCTAGGCTTCTAATTAGCTTTGCAATATCCGATCATTTTATTTGTGGTAAGAGTACACATTTTGGGGCAGTTACAGGTCTAGTACACAAGTGATACATTAGAGCAGGGGTCGGCAACCTGCGGCTCTTTCGTCCATGCACTGCGGCTCCGCGTGGCTTGGGTCATCTCAGCCTCCTTCGGAGAGTCAGCCTAAGGGTTAATGGGAAAGAGTCCCCATTCCTAGAGAGGCACAGCCCAAAGCTATCCCAAGCCACTTCCAGCTTCCCTGTCCCATCTGCCTGGTTGGCTGATGCTGGTGATAACTGCGCAGGGCGGGGGCGGAGCACCACTAGTGGATCCTCTTGAACAAGTGAGCAGTGAAGGGTGGGAAATGGGAGGGAGTTGCAGGAGCACAGATTTTCAGCATAATCCTAACCTCAGTCTGCCCCCCTCGATTGGGGGTCAGGGGTCGACCCTGCTTTGGGTGGCCTCATTTCCCCCTCCCCCTGGTCCTTCTTGGGGGGCGGGACCACATGGGGGACCCCAGCAGCGCCACCTTGGGTTGCAGCCCCAGCAGCTCCACTGAGCTTCAGGGGCTTTCCTTGCGGATGGCAGCCTGGCTGAGTCCAGGTGAGAAATATGATGTCAGCTTTTAAAGGAGTTATTACCTGCAGCCCTGCAAAGTTGCACCCGTTGGGGCTGTTTGATGGGAAGGCGGGGGTGGGTGGGAATTGTTTGCTTCTGCTTTGCCATGGAGGGCAGGAGTGCATGAGGAAAGCCTTGCACATGGATTCTGGAAGGTTTACTTCAGAGTAAACCAGTGGAGGATAAGCTTGTAGATCATGGAAGGGAGGAAGACCGGGATCATCCTCAGCCATGGTTGTCGTGGGTTGCCAACTCCCGGCACGCAAATCCCAGGACATTTGGGGGTCAATTATCAGAAGCTGTGGCTTTTGGGACCAGGGTGGGGGCCATACTCAGTGAGGAATA